>NC_039365.1:105241115-105478194 GCF_003573695.1 Papaver somniferum
GGGGGGGAGGGGGTGAAAGATAGTTTCTTCCAAAACGGATCAATAACCTCAATATGTATCACTTCTTCATAGTTCACAAGCATATGACGACACGGAATCCCCAATCAAGACATGTCGAAAAAAATATACACATCGCCCGGTTTGCCGTCGTTTATCTCCATTTGCATTTCTTTCATCATATGTTTTATTGCCGAATGAGAGACGTTGAACTCTATTCCTTGGAGCAACTTACCATATTGTAAATATGAAGTCATCCTTTCCATTGAGCTTTTCTCAAAGGCCTTCTTGATCCTATCGATATCACTCTTAAAGTATTTCTCCATTGCCTCGGTGACCATAACCACGTTTCCTTGGCCGGACCAGATGAGATATTTAAATTTCCCATGAGCGGACTCCGCTGCACTAGTTGCTTCATTCTTGTAGTGTCTATACCGGTTTGTCCATGCACGCACAAATTTTTCCTTGAACTTATCCAACCATTGGGTCCGACAATACCAGTCGACAGTTGCATAAACCTCGTTCCAATCGGCAATAAACTTGTCCAATTGCTTTTCGTACATATCCTCGGTAAGAGACCAATAAACTTTCTACCAATCTCTTAGAAATTCCAACCACTTTTTATGATTTTCTGCATGTTCTTTGTCCACTCTCTCTTTTATCTTGCCTCTCTCATCTTCTTCTTGTTCGGGTGATAGTTTGTTCTTGCAAACATCTTCCTCTAGTTGAACAATCACTCTCTTCTTAATATCCGCCTTAGTGGGTTCAAACAAGGCATGGGAAGTTTTTATGATATTTTGGCGTATATGATATGTACATAGGAAATTTTGTGCGTCCGGGAAGACGTCGGATATTGCATTCGTTAGTGCGTCATCTTGATCGGTTATGATGACCCTCGGAAGTTGATTTTCTCTTAAGAATAATTTCATTTGTCGTAATTCCCGATGATAATTATAGTCCCTATCATTTTCTATTAAACACCAAGCCAATGTGAATGATACCTTGTTCGATGTTAGCCCCACGATGTCGAACAACGACATATTGTATTTGTTTGTCTTGTAGGTGCAATCCATCAAAAGAACACCACAACATGTATTAGCCAATTGTGAAAGTAAAGGATGCGAAATGAATATTTGAAGGGGCTTGTTATCCGTTCCTCTTTTAATAATGCGTGTAGTTGTGATCCCAAGCTATCTTCTCAAATTCTTGCATAACGGTACTCCCTTCCGATTCCACTCTTCTAACAGTTGCTTGTGCACTATAAATTGTACTTAGAAAAGACACGTTGGTCTTATCCTTTTCCTTGAAGCCTCTGAGGATTTGTCTCGGCTTGATAAGTGCTTTGGTCATTCTCTTTACACCCTCCAATTCATGAGGTTTTAGCTTCGCAACTAGGTAGTGACCAACAAAATCTTTCGGATCCTGTTGGTTATGACGGCCGAACCAAACCGCAAAATCCCATTCATTGTTCTTGTCATTTAGATGGAATACAAGCTTAAAGGGGCAATTATCCTTCCTCGTATGAGTCTTGTATCCCATATTAGTCTTCTTTAGATATACATAATCCTTTATCTTGTGGCTATTCTTCGCCTTGTATTGCCCACTTCTCTCGCAAACCATCTCAAACGGGTATTTGAACCTTGGGTATTCCTCACCAACACACACATGTTCTTAAGAGCCGTCTCTTTAGCCCAAGTGATTGCTTCCTTTGGATCTTTTATTCCCTACATAAGGACAACAATGGGAGATTAGAAGGTTCATTACAAGCAATCCATTAGTAAAGTTCAAGATACTAGGTGAAAAGTATTATTTGGTAACATACCAGAGGCATTCTATAGTATTCCGACGTATCCCGACCAAGAGGCTTTGTATTTGTTGGATCAATATATGTCACCACCTAAGGATCGAATGAAAAGAAAATAAATTAGTTCCAAAAGAAATTAAAATACTATGCCGGAAAACAGTTCCGGCATGCTCGACCAATGTTCCGGCATAGTCGAACTGAACCAAAAATGAAGACTAAATTTGAATCCTTTTCCGACATACTAATTTCATTTGAAATCAACGCTGGAAACATAGGTGCCAGCATTCTCGTAATCTATGGTTTCATGCCGGTACCTGTTTCCGGCGGAACCCATAATTAATATACCATGTCGGTATTTAGCTTTGGAAAACACTCCTTCATGTATGTTTTTTTGTAGGTACCGACATGGTAACGTTATAATTAAACAATGCTGGAGATGGTGCCGACATGCTCGTTATCTATGGTTCCACGCCGGTAGACAGTTCCGGCGTGCTAGTTAGTTAATTTTCTATGCCAGTATTTAGCTTTGGAAGGTACTGCTTCCTGTATGTTTTTCATGCAGTACCGACATGGTAACCTTTGAATATAACCATGCCGGTAGCATATTCCATAAAATATTCTTTGGTAGGTAAAAAGTAACTTTTGTGCTGGCATAGATTTTTGGTTGAATACTATGCCGATTTAAATTTCAAAATGGGGGTTATCGAGATGCCGGCATGGCCGTAGTATGAATCCTATGCCGGTATATAGGCTTCCGGCATTGTATTCATACCACTACTATGCCGGCACCGAGATTTTTCAGCTGAAAAAATGGTGGGTTCAAAAAAAAATAATCAAATTTTCAACCTCTTAGCATCTTTACCTGTGTATTGAGGATGCTTGTATGTTGTGCAACTTTGCTTTCTTGTGTAGGTTCTTCAAAAAAACTCTCCATGCTCGTAAAAATCATCATTCAAGGGTGTTGGCTCAACAAAGAGTTGCAATTATGAGTTGTTGTCATTAGCTGAAGATTCAAGATATGCTCCTTGTTGTAGTTGAGCTAAAGATTCAGCATCATCAATTCTCTCTTCACAATCATCCTCCATTTTCCCCCAAAAAAGTTCCTTCTCAAATATTTTTTCCCTCCTTATACTCTCACCTCACTCACCCAAATACAAATAAAAACCCACACTAATCTTTTATCAAATAATCTTATGATTCTCCTAATTATAATTAAACACTAATCCCAATTAGTGAGGGGTAAATTAGGTATTACGTAAATTACTAAGATAATGGGTGACCCTGAATTGATATTTGGATCCAGGTTTTGTCCTTTTCCTCTATCCCGAATTAGTTTCAATATCCCCCAACCGCGCGTTCTTTTAAAAACAGGGGTGCAAATCAAAAACAAAAACACCACAAAACAAAATATCTTATTGATTTGTTTTTTCTATTGTACATGATCACATAAACAACAACATGTTAATGAGTTGATTCTTCGTAGCAATGGTACAACTTGATGCAATCTGAATCTCATTTTTGTTGTTCTTCAAAATATCGAAGTGTTCATCAATCCTTTGTAAATTCTTTTTATTAAAAGATTTTAGGGTTTTCCCCATAAAAATTATTAATTTCACCCCGCCATTGAATTTTTAGACAAAAATATCCTTCGCATCCGCTTGTTCGTTTTATATGAGAAATCCATGGCTTATGTCCGCACAGATCTAAATTTCTCAAGCATAAATCTAACTGTAAATTTATTTCGCTAGTGAACATATACTCTCTATGTTCCACTTCAAACAAATTAAAATTTTGGGTTAAATCTTATAAGTACACATATATTGGATCGAAGTTAATATTAAATTATTTATTTATTCTGTTTGGTTGACTTAAACATGCATACTTAGTTATTC
Organism: Papaver somniferum; assembly: GCF_003573695.1. Taxonomy (NCBI): domain Eukaryota; kingdom Viridiplantae; phylum Streptophyta; class Magnoliopsida; order Ranunculales; family Papaveraceae; genus Papaver; species Papaver somniferum. The sequence continues at coordinate 105,244,809 of NC_039365.1, forward strand.
TGTTTGGTTGACTTAAACATGCATTGTTTGTTTTTCTGATTTGGCACTTAAACATTTTTTTTTTTGACAAGAAATGGGCAAATTTGATTAAAAGAAGCTTGGTTCATCAGAGAGAATCAAGCAAGATCAAAATCTTTGAATCAAAATTTGATTAAAAGGATACAGTCCATCACTCTTAAGGTTGTTTCTTTCTTAGGTAAGAAGCTACAAAAATGGACGCAGAGATTTAACCAGATAGTTTTCCTTTTGGAAATGTGCTGCAACAAGAAAGGTGATTGTTTGAAGATCACTAGATTTGAACCAGATTCAAATTATTTCATCGTCAAATATATAACCAACAAGATCAAAAGAAATGCAATCAACTTAAAAGACGAAAAGTGATTATTTTTACACATATCTGTATAACCAACGGTAAAAAAAAAGCTCAAGTGACCTTAACAAAAGTAAAAGAAATTTTCTTCGTTAATATTTGGGATAGTTTGGTTAAATTCATGAGAATACAACTTATGAGTATACTTCAAGTTAGTTTATAGTCTTGCATCTGCTTGTTTTTACACCTTTGTTGTTGAAGATCTGTATCAATAACAACTTATGAGAATACTCAAAGAGCTTTGTTAGAATGAAAAAAATCATTCCAATCATTGGTTGTTATACATAAACATAGTATTGATTACTTCCTCAAAGTTCAATTGCACCGCAACTTTTAAGCAATAGTATGGTGATATGTTCTCCCCTTAGTCAATACTTACATCTTTTGCAAAATAGGTGAAACCTATAGATGATAATCCAATACCACTTACATAATGCTCTGAAAATCCATATGTTGTAGTAAGATACTAGCTTTTATTTTCGACGATTTTACCAAGAAAACTCGATTTTGCGTCAAGGAGACGTATAGGCACAAGAATATCCTACAATTCCATATTCGTTATCCCCACAAAGATATTACATTTAAGCACAAGTTCAAAAGAACTCTACCCTATTTAATGTCATTCCCGAAAGAATAACACGAGCGACCTTTACTATAATCACAAGCAAAGGATTTTATTTGGACGTTAACAAACTTACTCGCAAGTTACGAACAAAGTAAATTTGTATTCCAATATTTTTTTTTCTCTTTCCAGTTACAAATAAAGAAGTTAAAATTAACAATCTTAATGTTAGAGGCACAAAGATACAAAATTTTCGTGAGAAAAATAATCATCGACAAAAACTATTCTCTACGCCAGTTGCGAACAAGAGAACAACTAGTGCGATATAACTCGAGATAAGAATTATAACTTCTTTATCCATATACGAACGTAGAGATTAAAATTCACCACTTTTCCCTTGCGATTATGCAATCAAGGAAATAAGTATATTCCTAGAGAACATCTTACGGTATCTTGTACCAGTATATTCACAAAAAGTGTAATCGTGGAGAGATCAATACTGCAATTATCAAAATAATTTACTCCTATTTTGCAAGAGTTAAGAGCTTAACCTATGAGAAAATATGAGATGTATGATCTAATCACCATAATATGATAGCATAGAACAATTCTCACAAAATAAGCAATACATATATATTCCATGAAGATTAAGTATTGCAAGTCATCTTCCAAAATAAAATTTAATTAAATAAACTTAATCATGCAACACATGAACTACTCCAAAAACTAGTTTTCCTCCTTCAACAATAAGAATAATAATTCCTACAAGGAGTTAACTAGTAAAAAGAAAGAAAGAGCTAAGCATCATCTTCTTCTTCACTCTCCGACTCACTCCAAGAAGATCGAATTTTCTCCATTTAATCCTTAATCTCGGGAACTTTGTACCAAGAAAACACATTTATTCACGTACATATTTTACCTTGTTGTCTACCTTTTCAATCTTTTTGAGAATCTTGTGTAGATTAACCAGACCTCACTGTGTTCTACCGTTTGAAGGCAAAGATTAACCGAAGCTTTTGGAGAAATTTATCAATAAAAGGTAAGTGAAGATTGAACCACCTATTACTCAAGTTTTTTGACCTTTCTATATATGAGACAATATCGCATGACTAAATTAGACATTACATGCATAATAGAAATTTCGAGTCAAGTTTATCTTGTTACTCGTTCTCGAAATATGCTATGCTTAAGCATATTTGTTCATACTTGATGAATTTGGTTAAGAACAATTTATTTTTTATAAACTAAATTATGATTCAAGATTTAATTATTTGAAAATAGCCTGGAACAATGATATGCGTCATTGATGCTATTCGGGAATGTTTCAAATCGATTGTTAGAGAGATATAAAACTACTGTAAATCTGGATACATGACAATATGCATACCAGTACACATACTAGGACAACTTCTATAAGTCCAGAGCCGCAATATAAGTATACAGTACACGTACCGGCGTACATATAGTTCGGCAGCGACTTTTTGGTACGCATACCCAGTATCCATACCATAGAAAGTATGTTGACTCGTTAACCAGGAAGGTACGCATACCTAGTATGCAGATCTGTTGGTTTCTAAACCGAAAAGGTACGCATACCTAGTATGCAAACCAGGAAAAGATCTGTTGGTTTCTAAACCAAAAAGGTACGCATACCCAGTATGCAAACCGGAAAAGATCTGTGGATTCTTGAAACCGTTCTTGTCTTTAGGGTATACATACCCGGTACACGTACCATGACAATAAATACTCACGAACAGGATTACAGTTCGTGTATCCTAATCATCCTTTGATTGTTGAGCCTTTAGCTCCAACAAGCAAGATAGGTAGAAATCAGAAAGTTTCTTCGTCTCGGACTTTGTGATTCCACAAGTATCTACTTGTGAAGTGAATAAAAATCCAGGCTGCTCTTCGGGAGTCATAAGACCAGATTTTGAGGTTTGCTAAACTTTGTGTATTGCAGGACGGAAATCACATATAAGCTTATATGTGGTTTTATAGACTTTGAAGCAACTATTAGGATGTAAAGGACGTCAGGTAAGGGAATCAATTGTGCATAGTCTTGCGAGATTCAAGAGGCATAAGGAGCGCGAATTTAATTGAATCACTGTGACGGTAGATTCGGTCTCAACTACATTCCAGTCGGAAGTATTGATAGTAGGATAGTGTCGGTAGCGGATTAATACAGTTTAGTGTTCAAATATGTACTAGGTCTCGGGGTCGGCATTTGCGGTTTCCTTGTTAATAAATTTTTTGGTGTATGTGTTATTTCTTTTCCGCATTATATTGTTTATCTTTATAACTAAAATATCACAGGTTGTACGTAAAATCAATCAAAGTAGATACGCCCATCGTAATTGTTGGATACGACTTGATTGATCTTGGATATTTATCTTTGGTATTGTCCAAGTACTCTCAGGGAATAATTAGGTTCACATACTTATCTCTGTTTACATTATGATTGTGAGAGAAAGAGATACAAGCTCTTTATATAATTGCTGATTGAGAATCATTAAGTTGTAACTCTCGGAATTTTATTTGAGTTTAGTCCATAGAGGTTTCCTAAGAAAAAGTTGGTGGTGTATTTTGGTACCCCCACATTTTCAAGGATCAATGTCATAGTATTGACAAATTCTCATTATAAGAGAAGAAAATCGTAATTTCTTCTCATAGAGCTTTATAGTGGTCATTTGAAGATAATCCAACCACATATATCAAGACCTTAACTTCAATATCGAGAAAATAAACCAATTCCGAAAATTCATGGCCCCAACGATCATGTTCAATAGTGAAAGCACAAAGGTTTGGAATTCCAAGTTTTCCAAAAACTTTCAATGCCATAGAGAGATCCTTGGTAGGGAATTTCCAATTTTTCCAACTAATACTTTTTCCACTAATTTGGTGAGAGATAATTTTACATGATGGTTTCTCTTCGCTTGGTCTTTGAAAAGTTAAATTCTCCATAGGAAGATAAGTAATGGTAACCAACAATTTTCTATCCACTTCAATAACTCTTCTTCCAATCATGGTTTTGAAATAAAATTCTCAAGATTAACATCATGGACATTTGCATAGATACTCTTGTGATAACCTCAAATCATCAAAGATAACACCAAGGTTATACTTTTCAAAACAAGGTAGTTCATTAGCATGAAATTGATCATTCACCAACTTCTTTCCAAGAAGAAATCCTCTAGAAAGAATTTTGTTATAAGCTTTATCACAATCATCATTCAAAAAGACTATTTTACATGATGAGTGATTGCTAGAATCACATTTTTTCTTGAGATTGGATGATACAAGAGAATACCCCTTAGAGTTTTTGTTTGATTTACATCATCCCTTACTCTAGCCATGCTAACTAGAAATAGTAAAAATTGAAGAAGAAAAAGAATGATGAAACTTACTTGAGAAGCTCTTGTGTGGTGGAAATCACCTCAGTTGATGCTCTAGACAAAGAAAACCCTTGAGTTCAACTAGGAATTGACAAGATTAATAAAGAAAATTTGCAACAAAAGTAAGAGTAAGGAAATTGGTTCCACAACCCTATATCTCATTCCTTTTCCGTTCGCGAACTTTTGGAGAATAAGAGATAAGGAAGGTTCGTGAACCTTTAGACCTTATAAGATCTATATGGTCTTGGACTATTCCTGAACCACCAATAACAACTAGATAACTAGCAATACAACTATTAGATAGTACAATTGATATTCACTGATAAGTCTTTATTGACGAATTATATTCAATCAATATTTGTGAAGAAATGGTTGGTTGATACATAATCCGATGATCTATCAAGTAAGATATATTTATATCCTCAATGAGACAATCATGACACCACAAGCGGTTTTACTCATGTAGACAGTTCAAAAGTTATGGAGCAGGAATCAACAAGATATGAAAAGTCTTTTAAATCAATATATACTAGTGGCTCACATAAGACATACAGAGAGATCACACAAAACCAAAACAAAAAAACAAAGAACTACTTATATATTACTTGCCCCACCTCAAGTTATATACATGATGGGGTAGTTCCAATATTTTGTTACCAAGAAGTTAGGTGAGCAAAAAGATGCTCATGAACCATCTCAGAATGATAGTCGTCGTCTCTTGTGCCTGAAACATAATCAAACGAGTTAGAATTCTTAGTCACACTTGAGACCTTATATTAAGTTTCCTTCTTGTTAATGAAGTGATCCACTAATTTGGTTTCATGACATGTGGAAGATGCCATAATCTTTGCAATTTTCTTTTTAGGGAACGTGCAAGATTTTTTAACATGACCAATTTTTCTACACTTGAAACAAAACTTGTTAGCGTCCGAACAGTATAAGGAATTAGTTTTGTTCATGATCACAACAAGACGGTGCAAGAATTTAAAAGTATTTTTAATGGCCATAAGGAGATCTTTGTCTATAGATTTACCTTTATTGTATTCCTTAATCAAATTGATATACAATTCTTTAAGGCTGCTTGACCTACTACTCTTGACTGACGTATTCTTGACTTTGGTCCTTGTCAAAGGAACAATTATTTTCTTCATTCACGACTATATGATTGGAGGTCTCAGTAGGATTGAAACTATCTCGTGAAATCGACAACGATTTTCTAAATGAGAATTTCTGAAGAATCCTTAAGGAACTCTGGTGTACGTTACAGGTGAATGAAAGAAACCTTTCAAAGCAATTTCCCATCAGGATATACTTTAAAGGTCGAATACAAACACAGAATTGTTAGGTCTAATCGTATTTGCATATTCGGATACCAACTGAAAACGCGGGGTTACTAAGTACACCACCAACTTTTTCGTTTGACAACCTATATGGAAAAACTCAATACAATTGCAAGTAAACTAACTTAATGATTTTTGAAAATATTTATATAGAGTTTATATCTATATCTCTTCTCCGTATGTATATAGACAAGGATTCCATGAACTTGGTTGTTACTTGGACGACCTCAAAATCAATATCCAAGATCAATATATAGTTGTATCCAAATAATCCAATCGGAATTATGCGAAGTAATAAAACTTGTTATCCATCCTTAAAGATACGAATTCTATAAGAAACAAGTCTCGTAATCGATCACAATTAGATATACGTATATACCAAGATTGAATACGTAGAACTTGCGTGAATCCAATTATAAAGATAAACAGTATAATGCGGAAAGGAAAAAACACAAGACACCATATGTTGTGTTAACGAGGTGTTGATGGTGGTTTTTAGTTCAGGGTTAAAATTGTAAAACTCTGCATTTAATATGCCGTCACTCTGCAAAGAGACAGACCCATGTTAAAGTGATGAGTGTTCAACCTCTCCACTAGGGAATTTATTGAGAAACTTAATATATCCACGTGAAAATTTATCCAGAATGGTGCATGTAGCAACAATCCCAGATATTCTGTAAATTTCGGCACCTTGCCTGTATTATTCAATTAATACAAATTTCAATAAATGCTTTTTGTGCTATGTTCCCCGGCTGAACCCTTAATATTGATATGGCATGACAGTTTGTGTTCACTCGCAGCAGAGTAGCACGAATTTCCCGAAAATATCAAGGTTAAGGTCCTCGCATAAAAGTATTCAATCAGAAAGCAAACTGCTCTCTGGTAATAAACTTAAAGAACTCTGTGTCAACACGTATAATTCAATCAATTTTGTGATAATTCACAGGATTCAAATATTAACCTGATTTGCAAAAAATAGGGTTTTGCGCCCTGCGCAGTATATTAGACCCCGTTGGTCGAAACTAAGCTTATCCAAACTAGGTAATTAATCCGTCGTGGATTAGTGGGTGCAAAATTCTACCCAAAATCAGAAAACTAGAGGAGCCGCAGAATAGGAGCAGCAACAAAGGGAGGTGTGGCCATGCTAAAAAAGCGGGGGTCTAACAACACCACCCAATATTTCGCTTAGCAATCTGTATGGACTAACTCGAATATACTTTGAAGATAATCAACAAGACTCAATCAAATAAAAGTATATCAACGAGTTTATATCTCTCTCTTGATTTGATTTACTCAAGCAGGAACTGCGAGTTCTAATCAAATACAAGGAATAACTTGGATGGTACCAAAGACCAATATCCAATGATCAATCAATGACAATCAACAACCAAAGGTTGGATTACTCTAATTAATGATCTAACACACAACCTGTATTATTTCAATTATAAAGATAAAACAATATAATGCGGAAATTGAAATAACACAGACACCAGAAATTTTGTTAAAGAGGAAACCGCAAATGCAGAAAACCCCCGGGACCTAGTCCAGATTGAATACACACTGTACTAAGACGCTACATGCACTAGCCTACTCCAAGCTAACTTCAGACTGGACTGTAATTAAACCCTAATCAGTCTCCCATTGATCCAAGGTACAGTTGCACTCCCTACGCCTCTGATCCCAGCAGGATACTGCGCACTTGATTCCCTTAGCTGATCTCACCCACAACTAAGAGTTGCTACGACCCAAAATCGCATACTTTGACAATAAACAAATCTGTCTCACACAGACAAGTCTATCAAAGGATCGATCTGTCTCCCACAGATAAACCCTAAAAGGTTGTGTTCCTCGTCTTTTGATAATAATCAAGGTGAACAAGAACCAATTGATAATCCGGTCTTATATTCCCGAACAACATTCTAGAGTTATAAATCACCTCACAACAAGCTTAATCGTATGGTAGCGAAACAAGATGTTGCGGAATCACAAACAATGAGACGAAGATGTTTGTGATTACTTTTTATATCTTTCCTATCGGAGATATCAATCTCAAGCCAATCAATCTGATTGTACTCGTACAATAGAATATGCAAGATTAGATCACACAACTACGATAAAAGTAGTATCGGTCTGGCTTCACAATCCCAACGAAGTCTTTAAGTCATTAACCTGGTTTTAGAAAAAGAAAATCAAAGGTTAAAGGAGAAACGACTCTAGCACGCAAACTAGTATCACATGTAAGGTGTAGGGATTAGTTTTTTACAATACTAGATGTCTCCTTTATATAGTCTTTCAAATCAGGGTTGCCATTAAGTTACCTTGGTAACAAAGCAATCAATATCCACCGTTAGATGAAAACCTGATTTAGATTCAAGCTAATATTTCTCAACCGTTAGATCGAAAACTTAGCTTGTTATACACAATTTAAATGCACGCTTCTAGGTTTGTTAACCGTACCCAAACGTATGCAGTTGTTGGTTCAACAACAGTTAACCAAAGGTTAGACATATGAGCATTTCATATCAACCATGTTCTTCTTCACCATAAATAGTTCAAATGACTCAAATGAACTAGTTAGAGAGTTGTTCAATTGCAAGGAAATCTCATGTAACTACACAAGACACAATTGAAGCAAAGATGATTTGATTCACTTGAATCGGTTCATGAACTTTTATATCCACGGTTTGCAAACTGCATTCCTTAGTCTTTTTAAGTTTAAGTTCAGAAATCATCTTCAGATATATAACCTTCTCAAGTTCGCAGACTAGGTTCGCGGACTTAAGTTACCGGGTAGAGTTTACAAACTCCAGCAGAAATTCTCGGGCTGAGAACTTCGTCGGTTCACGGACTTAGCTTCACGCACTAGTTTGTCAACTCCAGCAAAACTTCTCGGGTTTGAGAACTTCGGCAGTTCGTGTACTAGGTTCGCGGACTTGGCTCACGACATTCTTCCGGTTCTCTTGATCAACAAAGTTCATAAACTTTGGTTCAAGGAATAGGACTTATACATAAATGTGTTTCAACAACAATGTTTATGTCCATCATTGGTTATGTAATCTAAACTCTCATTTCAATCATTGAAACATTCTTAGAGGACGTTATGTAGTTGTTACACCATTTCTCGTCAAAGCAATTTTCAAAGTGACTGAAACATAACATGACTTTCGTCACTAGGTAAAGATAAACTTGGTCGAAGCGAAAATCTTACCAACACATATTTCGAGATATAGATAGGCGAGGTATACTCGGCTCTAAATACCAAATGTGTATAATCAAAGTCTATATATAGCATACGACTTTTTGTCTCAAGAAGTATGAGATATAATAGATAGACTTTTGAGTGATAGATAAGTTCAAGTCTTCACATAACTTTTTGTCGGAAGTTCCACCAGTTCCTTGAGTAGTTCTTCTTCTTGTATGATGAATCGCCATGAAGTCCTTGATCTCAAATATACTTTCTATCCTAGTCCGAGACTTAGCTATAGTATACTAGAAATCAAGACTTATAGTTTTGATCACCAACATTGACAAACATGATTGAGATAGCAACGCATGCGAGTTCGACCGAGCAATGCTCTAACACATGCCATAGGCCAGCCGGCGCCACTTGCAAGTGGCAACACCCCATGTTGCCCGACCGGCCCCTATTTCCCATCGACCAATCGGGACGCTTTAAATCCGCTACGTTCTCTGGAAGTGTGGCCACACCCATGCTTGGTTGGACCTCTCTTTTTACCGACCAATCAGGTCGCTCTAAACCTGCCACAGTACTAAAAGAGGCAAACTTGCGCCAGATGGTCACAATGCCAAATTGGCTTTCCAAAACCGCGCCAACGTGCCAATGGCATGCCAAACATGCTATCCCCCTCCGCATGTTAATGGCATACCAAACATGCCATGCCGCGTCAATGCACTAATTGGCATGCCAAACGTGCCACTATGCCGCAGTAGCGTGCCGAACGTGTCAACGTGCCACAAATAGCGCGCGTACGTGCTAACTCACCTCCTGTTCGTGGCCAACGCCATAACGAATTCCAATTAGGGTATTCTAATAAAAACACGGCTTTGCTTTAGTGGCATTAGTCGAAACCCTAATTTCCAGTTGTGCTGCAAATTACGCCACTTTGGCCCCACAACATGCCACGGGCCATGTGGGACCCGACAAACCCTAAAAACGACGCCATATTATAATCACCCGTGGCTATCCTTGCGCCTGTGGTTATTCCCATATTATGGCCCTCCATAATTCCTTTAATGTGTCCATGGAAGATTGCATAAAAACGCCACCGTGTCGCGGCCATGCCACACGCGCTAATTAGGGTTTTGATATGCCAAACCCTAATTTAGCTAAAGTTCCCACGCCAACCAAGTCAAGTAATTCTCCCAAGGCCTTAAGTTTGATATAACAGCAGGGGCCAATGTTGCCGGAGCCATATTTGTGTCTAACACCAATATGCCAAAATAGATGCCACGACTACGCCAGACGCCATTATGTCACCGGCATGCCGCTATGCCACTAGCATGCGTTAAATATACCATCATACCGTCATAATATGACACCACTTTGCTACTATCGTATGCCAATGAAATGTGGCCATAATCAACGGCCACCCTTTCTCACATGCCACAATGTCAGTCGTCCAAATTCGTCACAGAATAGACAGGCCCTTGGAAAGTCTTAGGCGACCAGCCAAGACAAGCCTAATAGCATCACATATTATTTTTCCTGCGGCAAGTCTTTTGACTTTGACTTGCCACACATGGATATTTGCTACTTAGTTGGCATACAAGACTCTTTCAGCAATATGCTAAACATTTTCTACAAAAATGCTCGAGACATCGAATATGTCACAAACTGGGGGATGCTCATCAGGGTATTGGTCTGGCGGTTTACAGCGTGCGGCGTGAAACACGCCCATTATAAGAAAGTGTCAGAAAGCAGGGAAGTTAGTGGCGGCAATAAGTAGTGGGTGTAAAATAACCAGTTTCCTTCATAGTGGGAACGTGGTCTCTGGCATTTACACATGACCCACTTCTCCATCACTCAATCACTCCCACTTTCTACGAGATCAGGGTGCGTTCAATATGACTTTGTCACAATATGCATAGTAGGGGCTATCTCTTTAATCTGCCTTTAGTGCTGTCTTGGGTGTATTTAGAAATTCCATTACTGGATGATTACTAGCCGCTTTATTAAGGACACGTGTGTGTGATCCATTTCTTAGGGTTAGGCCAATAATTGTTCTTTTAAGCTGTAAGAAAACTATGTTGGTGGTTATCTGAAAATTAATGAAGTGTTTATCTTTGGATGCGGCTATTTTGCCCAGATAATTGGCTTGGTTCTTCGATCCAAGAGGTGTTAATCACCAATTTTAACCCTCATTTCCATTCTTTGATTGTAAATCTGTTGTGTAATCACAACAATTGCTATTCAGAGCCTTGTTTTCACCCAATTTTTTTTTTCAATGACGCTCAAAGACCTTGAAACAAAAACCTCAGCTAATGAAACTGCTATCAGTAAGCTTCAATATGATCTCAAAACGCTTTCCACTGATCTTACTACACAAATTGATACTGTGAAGGCTAGTTTCAGAGAAACCTTACAAGAGAATAACCGCAGTCTTATTCAGTTGCTCCATAAACCCGCAAATCACAATCGACCTGAAGATCCAGAAGGTTCACATCAGAAGGATGACGACTACACAAATTATTCTCATCATCATCATTCTAGCTTTTCTAATCACCATCATCGGATTCCAAAACTAGACTTTCCCCGATTTGATGGATATATCCCAAGAGGATGGATCCAGAAGAGTGAAAGATAATTCCAACTCAATGATATTGAAGAACATATGAAAGTCGACATAGCGGCAATCTATTTAGAAGGTAAGGTTGGGAAATGGTTTCTAAATTTTCAAGTTAATCGAAATAGAATTACCTGGCATGATTTATCTCTCCATTTATGTGTTAGATTTGAAAATCTTGTAGAAGAATTTTGTCGGTAGCTTCAATAAATTAGTTCAGTCATCTTCTGTGATTATTATGATGAATTTGAATCACTCAAAGCTTTGATGCTACGTATGAACCCTCCCTTGAGTGAATCCTACTTTGTTATGAGCTTCCTCAATGGATTGAAGGATGACATTGGCAAAACTGTATCTATGTTCCACCCACAAACTCTAGCTGATGCCTTCTCATTAGATAGACTCCAAGAACAGAAACTTCAATTAGCTAATGCAGCCTCCAAGCCACTTACCAAATACTTCAATACCCATTACAGCCCACAGAGACCACACATTCCTAACCGCTTACCTCCTAAACCAATAATCACTTCACCCAAATCTAGCCCTTCCACCCCAAAATATTTTTTCACACTTACACCAAAGTCCACCTCTACACCTCCTATCATTAAAAGACTCTCTCAAGAGGACATGGACAAAAGAAGAGCTCAAGGGCTCTGTTATAATTGTGATGCAGTATACAAGCCTGACCACTTTTGTAAGGGTAAACAAAAGTTATACATGCTACACATGGACTCTACTGAATCACAGGACACTGAGGAGGAAGAGGAAGTGTTTCTTGAGGCACCTGAATCTCCAGTTCAATCTGAAGTTGAAGTATCTCGTCATGCTCTCACTGGCGATACCATCAGGATCCCTGGCATCATCAACAAGAAGAATGTGTCTATCCTTATTGACACAGGTAGCACCACTAGTTGCATTGACAATGCCTTGGTGACTTCCCTCAAGTACTCTATCACACCAACTTCTCCTATGCTGGTCACTGTTGCCAATGGAGAGCAAACAACAAGTTCAGGCATTTTCCCTAAACTACAATGGAGCATGCAAGGGCACCATTTTATGGAAAACTTGAGAGTATTACCACTTGGAGGGTGTGACATAGTACTTGGAGTAGATTGGTTGAAGAAATTAGGTGATGTGACCTTCAATTTTTCAAAACTTAGTGTTTCCTTTCTATACAAGACCAAACATATTACATTGCAAGGCACTACTCCAAAACATTCATTCCTGATGATGAGTGGGGAGGCAGTCAAAAATTTCTTTCTAAAACATTCCCATGGGGTGGTAGCTCAACTATTCTCCATCAATACAACTTCAACACCCCCTACCACTCCAGACATTTTACTGCAACTCTTGCAAGAATATCCTGGTATATTTCAAGAACCTTCCACTCTTCCACCCGCAAGAAGTTTGGACCATAAAATTCCCTTACAACCCAACTCCTCACCTGTAAACCAAAGGGCTTATAAGTGTCCTTATGTGCAGAAAAGAGTAGTTGAACGATTGGTTAAGTAAATGCTTCACACTGGGATTATTCAGCCTAGCCACAGTCCATTTTCCTCTCCCATTCTTCTTGTACGAAAGAAAGATAATTCATGGAGATTCTGTGTGGATTATAGGAAGCTCAACAACATCACTATTAAAGATAAGTTTCCTCACTATTGTGGATGAATTGCTATATGAACTACATGGTGCCATCACCTTTTAAAAGATAGATCTGAGGGCAGGATATTATCAAATAAGAGTTCATGATCTTGACATCCACAAAACAACTTTTAGAACTCATCAAGGCCATTATGAGTTTAAGGTCATGCCATTTGGACTCACCAATACCCCTGCGACTTTTCAAGCTCTAATGAATGATATTTTTCAGGCATTTTTAAGAAAGATTGTGTTAGTCTTCTTTGATGACATACTTATTTATAGTAAAAGCATGAGTGAACATTTGGAGCATCTCAGATTGGTCTTTACACTGCTCATACATCACTAACTCTTTGTCAACCTGTCCAAATGTTGCTTTGGCCAACCTTCTTTGGAGTATCTGGGTCATATAGTCACAACAGAAGGGGTGTGTGCTGATCCCAATAAGATTGCTTGTATGCAATCTTGGCCAATCCCAAAGAACATTAAAAAGCTGAGAGGATTTCTGGGCCTTACAGGTTACTACAGAAAGTTTGTGCAGCATTATGGAGTTATAAGAAAGCCACTCACTAATCTCCTCCAGAAAAACTCCTTCCAGTGGAGCTCAGCTGCTACAACTGCCTTTGAGACACTCAAACAGGCAATGATCTCTATACCTGTATTGGATTTACCTGAATTTTCTAAGCCCTTTGTTGTGGAAAGTGATGCTAGTGACATGTGCATTGAATCTGTCCTATTGCAAGACAAGAAACACAATTGCTTACTTCAGCAAGCCACTAGGACCTAGAGCTGCAGCACTCTCTACTTATGAGAAGGAATTTCTGGCTATTGTTATTGCAGTTCAAAGGTGGAAGCATTATCTCCAAGGTACCAAGTTCACCATAAAAACTGATCATCAAAGCCTAAAGTACTTATTGGAACAAAAGGTTACCACCGCATTCCAACAAAAATGGATCATCAAATTATTGGGGTTTGACTATGACATTCAGTACAAGAAGGGCTGTGATAATGTGGTTCCAGATGCACTTTCTAGAATACCCTCAGTTCCTGCTACTTGCCACTCCATGGAAATCTCTACACCATCTTGGGTACAAGAAGTTCAGCAGAGCTAGGTTAATGATGTCAGGGCCAATCACCTTACGTCTCAACTTCTACTCAGCCCTGATTCTATACCTAATTACTCATTCATTGATGGTGTTCTGAGATACAAGAATAAACTTTATATAGGTATTGGTGCTCAGATTAGAGATAAAATATTACACTATCTACATACTTCTGCCATTGGAGGCCATTCTGGAATTCAAGCTACTTCTGCAAGGGCAATAAGTCATTTTTATTGGTCAGGTATACATAAGGATATAGTCTCCCTTGTCTCTCAGTGTGATGTATGCCAAAGAAACAAAGCTGATCACACTAACTCTGCTGGCCTTCTGCAACCTCTGCCTATACCTGAACATGCTTGGCAGCATATTACAATGGATTTTATAGAAGGTCTGCTTCTCAGCTACAAGAAAAGTGTCATTCTAGTGGTGGTAGACATACTGACAAAATATGCACACTTCTTAGCTCTGCAACATCCTTATACTGCTGCATCTGTAGATCATGCATTCCTAACTCAGGTGGACAAATTACATGGATTACCCTTTTCCATTGTGTCTGACAGAGATAAAGTCTTCACCAGCAATTTCTGGCAAGACTTATTTAAAACATTGGGTACCAGCATCAACCTAAGCACAGCCTATCACCCCCAAACAGATGGCCAAACTGAAAGGGTCAATCCTTGTGTTGAGAATTATTTAAGGTGCATCATTGTCCACAAACCAGGGAAATGGACTGAATTCTTAGCATTGGCTGAATGGTGGTATAATAATAGCTACCACACAAGTTTAAAGACTTCTCCTTTTCAGGCATTGTATGGGTATGTTCCCCCTTATCTTGCTTTTCCTTCTGCCACTACCACTTTAGTTGCTGCAGTTGAGACCTATTTGAAGGACAGAGCTTCCATGCTTGATATATTCAAAGTGTCCCTTCTTAGAGCTCAAGAGAGAATGAAGCTATATGCTGACAGGTCCAGACAAGATATAACTTTTGCAGCTGGAGACTTTGTCTACCTCAAACTCCAACCATACAGGAAATCCTCTATTTCCTTGAGAAATTTTTTTAATCTATCTTCCAAGTTTTATGGTACTTATCAAATTCTTCAGCGCATTGGCAAAGTGGCTTATAGGTTAGACTTACCATCACACTCTCGAATTCATCCTGTATTCCATGTCTCTCAACTCAAGAAACACATTGGCCAGAAGAAAATTCCCTCACTATCTCTTCCACTAGTGGATCATGAAGGCCAAGTGATTATGCTACCTGGAAATATTTTGGATACAAGGACCATTCTACAGGGAACGCAGCTTGTCAAGCAGGTATTGATTCAATGAACTAATTCTTCCCCAGAGAATGCAACATGGGAACACTCCTCCAACATTCGCACTCACTATCCAAAATTTATCCTTGAGGACAAGGATATTTTTCAGGGGTAGGTACTGTCACAGTATGCGTAGTAGGGGCAATCTCTTTAGTCTGCCTTTAATGCTGTCTTGGGTGTATTTAACAATTCCATTACTGGATGATTACTAGCCGCTTGATTAAGGACATGTGTGTGTGATCCATCATTTAGGGTTAGGCCAATAATTGTTCTTTTAAGCTGTAAGAAAACTTTGTTGGTGGTTATCTGAAAATTAATGAAGTGTTTATCTTTGGCTGCGGCTATTTTGCCCAGATAATTGGCTTGGTTATTCGATCCAAGAGCTGTTAATCACCAATTTTATCCCTCATTTCCATTCTTTGATTGTCAATCTATTGTGTAATCACAACAGACTTGTATATATAGGTTTTACCTATTTCAACAAAACAACAAGTTTTGGTTAGTACAACAACACAGTATCTAGAAAAATACCAAAGAACTGATAGCTTACATTCCGCAAGCCAATTCCAAATTCTGATATAAGTTATAAAATAGCGACACCTTCAGAATTAACTATTATGGTCTCAACACCTTCTTCGCTTCCCTCCCTAAGACCAACCCTTCTCCTTCACTTTGTAACCGAAGAAAGACCGGAACATCCATTTCTTGGTTTAGGCCAGGATTGTACAGATTGATCTCTCGAATCTAAAGTACTCCCGTGCAGTGCATTTATTTTAGGTTTAGATTTGTTTCTCATCCACACACCCAAATTTACCAAAAACAGCAGAAACAGTTTTTATCCATAAACAATTGGCGACCACAGTGAGAAATTAATCTCTCGGTTGCAATATCAAATTATGATTTTAATTTCATTTTTCCAATCCCAATTTCAAGTTGGTAGAACTCAGGTCCGGGTCAGTAACAAACCAGGAGGCCACCGGCGCTGAAAACGGCCTTGGTATCACCGTTCCTTCCAGTGACATCAATGTACCACCTGTCAGCATGATCAACGCCAGCGGCGCAGGAAACGTTCTCTCAGGCGTTACACCTCCGATCACCAGAGCCAGAGCCGCTACCGCCACCACCAATATTTCTTCAAGTGTGACACCCCTAGTTGTCACCAGAGATGCTGCCACTCCACCATCGGGACGAGAGACCGGAGGAACCAGAGGAGGCCGACCCCCTATTACTATTGTTGATTTGATGGAAAGACATGAAGTTCTTGCTAAGGCTCAGACGTACATGGCTTCAACTCAGAGAGAGGTACTTACTTTCCTCAATACACTAACAGAGCGGCTACCATAGGAATCACGCCAACCAGAGCCAATGAGGAGCACCTTTAATACCCCAGATGTCAGTACCTCAGCAGGACGCACCTTTGTAGATGAAGAGGCTCGTTTTGCTCCTGAACGTCCATTGGAGAAGAACAAACCATCCAATTTCATCATGCGTGAAGATTTGGAGAGACTTCTTCGAAACCGAGACAAAGGAAACTCGGTGGACATGCATCAGCATCAACCCCCATATCCTCCTGAAGTGCAAAGATTTCCTCTTCTGAGGGGGTATTCTTCTCCTCAATTCTCCCTTTATGACGGCATTGGTAATGCGCGTGAACATGTCTCTAGATTTTTGGAATCCTTGGGTGAACATGAGTACAATCATGTCCTCCATTTGAAGGAATTTTCGAAAACACTTACCGGAAGAGCATACACCTGGTACAACAACATCGCACCGAACATCATATCCAACTGGTGTGACATGGTTACGACTTTCTACAAGAAGTACTTCTTTGTGTCTGAGCAAATCACCTTCTGAGATTTAGGAAAGATGTTTCAACGAAATAATGAACATCCAAATGATTATGTCAAGAGATTCAGAATTCAAGCACTAGATTGTCACGACCCAAACGTGACTGAACAACAATTGGTGGAGTCTTGCATCAATGGCATGGTTCCCATTTATCGCGCCTTACTGGAGAATCTATGGTTCCAGACATTCTCTGAACTCCATGAAGCTGCTAAGAGGTCGACCACAACATCACCAGCACTGTTAGAATGAACCAAGCCACCCAGAGGTGAAGACGCACGCGAAACTAGAGGAAACAGACGCCTCATCAACAGGAAATATAACACCGGTCCCCCTGTAAGCATGGTGAGTGAAGGAGGAAAAAGGAAATCTCTAGCGGCAGAACAACAACCCAAGCGTGCAACACCAGCACATTAGGCGGCTCCACCTCGGAAGGCCGCGGATAAAGCTCCTGCGCAACACCAAGAAGCTGGAGAAGCTGCCCTAGATTTCCCATTCTCAATCGAGGAAGTAATTGAACTCTTGGAGGCATTGATCCAAGATGATGTTATCAAGCTGCCTCCTATCAGGCGCCCGCCAACTGAAGAGGAAATAGAAAATCCCAAGTATTTCCGCTACCACAGGTTCGTCCATCACCTGACCAATGAATGCAATAGGTTAAAACGCATTTTTAAGGAAAAGGTGGAGGCAGGAGAACTTCAACTGGGAAATGAGGGAGTTCACAGAGATCCTCTTCCAACCAGGAGCTGCATGCTCTCTGGGGACTCTATTCACAAAACCGTGCAGTCCATGATGCAGCGTGTGTGCGAAATCCTATATTTCTCCAAGGCACAACGTCAAGATATATTTACAGCCCTCAATCGTGTTTTGTTTGGCAAGCGACTCTTTGCTGTTGAATAAGCCACCCCGAAATCCCAACCTCTCTCAGGAAGCGCTGTTGGAATGTGCAACTGGGGACTGCTGACCATGGCTTACCTGAAGAATGTCGAGTTCGATAGCACACTGATTAACACGGCCTCTGACTTCAACATTGTTACCGTCAATACTCTGAGAGCTGCAGGAATTTCAAAACAGGAGGCTACCCACTCCCCAATTGTGGTCAAAAACCCGGAAGGAGAAGCAATAAGCGCGTACGACTACATTAACCTCGAAATTAAGGTGGGAGATGCTCTAACACATGGAAAATTCCACATTTTCAAAGAATGCCCAAATTATAACATGATTATGGGGCGCTCGTGGGTACATGACAATAAAGAAAAATTAGGAGTATCCCCTCTACCGGTGTCAATACCCGAAAGAATTTCCAACAATTCATCCAACCCTGAAGATTACATGTTGCCGTATCAACAACTTGCCGTTGTAAGCCAATTACCCGGAGAGAGCCTGTCGACGTTCATCCGCAGATTCCAAGCACAAGTAAGTCTTATTGAACAACCCTTTTTGCAACCAGTTACTTCTCCACTCGGCCAGGCATGGGGACTTATCAACCCGGGCGTCACTAGGAGATGTGAATGGGATGCTGGTCCCTTTAAGTGTTTCATCAAAAATTTGGAGGCTTTCTTAGTCAAGAATAATGAACCCAAGAATCAAGTATCCGTGCAACATCAAGACCCATTCCAAGTTGGAGATATGGTAGTGAAAGTTGCCGCTCAGCCTCCTTCTCCCAACACCACATACGAACCATACTTAGTAGCAGAAGTTATTTTGGAAGGCTACTGCAAGCTCACCAATGCCGACAAGTTGGAAGGTGTAATAATACACCCTCAGTGGCTCAAACCATTTAAAGCCTAAAATTGCACGCCTCCTCTTGCCTCAAAATTCTTCTTAGTATTTCCTTCAGCAATTTTCCTTTTCGTTCAATATTCGTAATTCCTCCAAAATGATTGCACTACTTGCATTCATAATTAGGATTTGGATTTTAATTAAAGCATCTTTCTTTCAAAAAAAAGGAGGGGAGGTGGGGGGGTGGGGGAAGGTGGGGTGGTCATCTCAAAGGAAACGTACTAAGTAAATCCGAGCTTTCAAAAATCCATTACCCATCAATTCGAAACCAGAAAAATCAAACCTTGCAAGAAATATTGTATTTAAAAAATACCGAAGAGGAGAATACGCAAGGAAGAAGATCATCAAGTGGCGGCACGTACACCTTCTTTCAAGAACATCTGGCTTCTACCTTTTCCTGACAAGGTTTCTCTACTTCTCACGACATGTTTTCCAGTTCGTGACAACTCGCGCTGCTACATACCCGGGCGACATGCCACAGATGCCTGAAGGTGTGTGATTTACAAGGGAGAACCAAGAAACAAGAGAAATTTGTTTTTCGCAGAGGGGTTTTGGATTATTTTCAGTCGGGATATCTTTTTCATTCATTCAAGTAAAGACATGAAACTATCAAATGCGGAATAAAAGAATGTTACTTGGCGAAGCCCTAGCTCCGGTCACATGAACAAAAGAATGAAGATAAATTCTTGGAGTATCAATACAACTACACACCGCTAAAAGGTTGTTCTATGAAAGAAAATAACAAAATGGGAAACTAGTTATCAACGTCAAATCCCGCAGCCTCTCCAACGGCTCCAGCATCTGCCTCAGCAGCCTCTCCAACGGCTCCAGCGTTTGCTTCAGCGTCCTCTCAAATGGTCGCTTCAATAGCATCCTCGACGGCCAATTCAACCTCTCCAACAGTAGTTTCGGCATCATGGGCCGCGCCGGCATCCTTCTCAGTAACTGCTCCAACAGCCTCTTGAGGATACTCCGGGTCGTCAACATCAGAGTCAAGGATTACGATACCATCATGAACAGGGTAATTGAACTGGCCCTCTCCTGAAGGTTTCTTAGGCTCGATCCTTCGCCGCTTCATTCGAGCAACGAATCTTTTATCCCTGGAACTGGGTTGCTGAGATGCTTCACCACACTGAGACTTAACGCGCTGACACACTTCATCATGTCTCTACTTTTTTTCCATGTCAACCGAAGCCATGAAACCTTGAGCACGCGTCCGAACAAGGTGCATATGAGTGAGAGGCATACCCTGTATGATCCGACCAGCTTCGCGAAGCAAAGGATCGATTTTGTTCAATACCTCCTCATATGCAGAAACCCTGGGTTTTTCGACTTCAAATATTTTCTCCGAAGAATCAGAAAGATGATCATTACCAGGAGTTCCCATCATATACTGCAAAAAGTATTATGTCTGCCTCAACAACCTACGCGGTAAAAGAAAGCAAAAGAAGAGCTATGAGAGAGGATATAAAACAATACCTGGAAAGAAGATGAATGCGATTATATGGTGATTTATATGAAAGAAAAGGATCTGAGTTGTATTTTATATCACGCAGATTGATGACACCTGGTAAAGATAACTCTTTTGCCTGCCGTATATGAAGGCTCTGGATACATGATATCAACTGGATTATATACTTATCTATCTGGGATAATTGGCTCAACTGGGGTACTGACGGAGGGAAGCTCGCCGCTATAGAAGAAAAGCCAGTGGAACAAGGAATAAAAGATGGGCAACGTATTTTATATTCATAGCACTTTTGGAATTCGAGTAGAAGAAGGTTTCATTTTGGGCCATGTACGGAAGAAGGCATCTGGGCTCGTGGTGTCAATGTTCCATGGCACCGATCTCAACAGCCAATCCAGAAGTACGCTAACGCTCCAAGAGCCAGCACCGTATCAAAGCCAGAGGTACTCCAAGTGTCAGCACCTTGTGACCAAACCGCCAATGCAAAGATCATAGACTACTCATGCCTCTTGCCAAGGTCAGTCGAATTTTTCTCGGCAATCTCTTCATGTCATGCCTTTTCGATTTTTATCCTTGTTTGTCATCATCTCATGCTTATCCTGAAGCAATTCCACTGTTACGTGCTAAGCATGGGACTTAATGTTGATGGTGGTTTTTAGTTCAGGGTTAAAATTGTAAAACCTTGCATTTAATATGCCGTCACTCTGCAAAGAGACAGACCCATGTAAAAGTGATGAGTGTTTAACCTCTCCACTGGCGCATTTATTGAGCAACTCAATATATCCACATGAAATTTATCCAGAATGGCGCATGTAGCAACAATCCCATATATTCTGTAAATTTCGGCACCTTGCCCGTATTATTCAATTAATCCAAGTTTCTTTGAATGCTTTCTGTGCTATGTTCCCCGGTTGAACCCTTAATATTGATATGGCATGACAGTTTGTGTTAACTCGCAGCAGAGTAGCACGAATTTCCCGAAAATATCAAGGTTAAGGTCCTTGCATAAAAGTATTCAATTGGAAAGCATACTGCTATCTGGCAATAAACTTAAAGAACTCTGTGTCAACACATAGAATTCAATCAATTTTGTGATAATTCACATGATTCAAATATTAACCTGATTTGCAAAAATTAGGGTTTTGCGCCCTGCGCGGTATATTAGACCTCGTTGGTCGAAACTAAGCTTAGCCAAACTAGGCAATTAATCCGTCGTGGATTAGTGGGTGCAAAATTCTACCCAAAATCAGAAAACCAGAGGAGCTTCGGAATAGGAGAAGAAACAAAGGAAAGTGTGGCCATGCCATAGTGTTAGAGCATTTCTCGGTCGAACTCGCATGCGTTGCTATCTCAAGCATGTTTGCCAATGTTAGTGATAAAAACTATAAGTCTTGATTTCTAGTCTATTATAGCCAAGTCTCGGACTAGATAGAAAGTGTAGCTGAGCTCAAGGACTTCATGGCGATTCATCATACAAGAAGAAGAACTACTCAAGGAACCGGTGGAACTTCTCAACAAAAAGGTATGTGAAGACTTGAACTTATCTGTCACTCAAAAGTCTATCTATTCTATCTCCTACTTCTTGAGACAAAAAGTATAATGCTATATATAGACTTTGATTATACACATTTGGTATTTCGAGCCGAGTATACCTCGCCTATCTACATCTCGAAATATGTGTTGGTAAGCTTTTCGCTTCGATCAAGTTTATCTTTACCTAGAGACCAAAGTCATGTTGTGTTTCAATCACTTTGAAAATTGCTTTGACGAGAAATGGTGTAACAACTGTATAACGTCCTCTAAGAATGTTTCAATGATTGAAATGAGAGTTTAGATTACATAACCATTGATGGACATAAGCATTATTGTGGAAACACATTTATGCATAAGTTCTATTCCTTGAACCAAAGTTTGCGAACTTTGTTGATCAAGAGAACCGGAAGAATGGCATGAGCCAAGTCCGCGAACTCAGTCCGCGAACTGCCGAAGTTCTCAAACCCGAGAATTTCTGCTGGAGTTGACAAACTAGTGCGTGAAGCTCAGTCCGCGAACCCAGCCCACGAACCGGCGAAGTTCTCATCTCGAGAATTTAAACTGGAGTTTGTAAACTTTTCCCGGTAACTTAAGTCCGCGAACCTAGTCTGCGAACTTGAGAAGGTTATATATCTAAAGATAATTTCTGAACTTGAAAAGGACTAAGGAATGCAGTTTACAAACCGTGGCTATAAAAGTTCATGAACCGATTCAAGTGAATCAAATCATCTTTGCTTGAATTGTGTCTTGTGTAGTTACATAAGATTTCCTTGCAGTTGAACAACTCTCTAACTAGTTCATTTGAGTCATTTGAACTAGTTATGGTGAAGAAGAACATGGTTGATATGAAATGATCATATGGATAACCTTTTAGTTAACTATTGTTGAACCAACAAGTGCATACGTTTGGGTACGAACCTATAAACGTGCATTTCAATTGTGTAACAAGCTAAGTTTTCGATCTAACGGTTGAGAAATATTAGCTTGAATCTAAATCAAGTTTTCATCTAACGGTGGATATTGATTGCTTTGTTACCAAGGTCACTTAATGGCAAACCCTGATTTGAAAGATTATATAGGGGTACATCTAGCTTCAATGTAAACTAATCCTCACACCCTACGTGTGATACTAGTTTGCGTGCTGGAGTCGTTTCTCCTTTAACCTTTGGTTTTCTTCTTCTAAAACCAGGTTAACGACTTAAAGACTTCATTGGGATTGTGAAGCCAGACCGATACTACTTTTATCGTAGTTGTGTGATCTGATCTTGCATCTTCTATCGTACGAGTACAATCATATTGATTGGCTTGAGATTGATATCTCCGATAGGCAAGATATAAAAATTAATCACAAACATCTTCGTCTCATTGTTTGTGATTCCGCAATATCTTGTTTCGCTACCATACGATTAAGATTGTTGTGAGGTGATTGATAACTCTAGGTTGTTCTTCGGGAATATAAGACCGAATTATCAATTGGTTCCTGTTCACCTTGATTATTATCAAAAGACGGAACAAAACCTTTTAGGGTTTATCTGTGGGAGACAGATTGATCCTTCGATAAACTTGTCTATGTGAGACAGATTTGTTTATCATCAAGTCTTCGACTTTGGGTCGTAGAAACTCTTAGTTGTGGGTGAGATCATCTAAGGGAATCAAGTGCGCAGTATCCTGCTGGGATCAGAGGCGTAGGGAGTACAACTATACCTTAGATCATTGGGAGACTGATTGGGGTTCAACTACAGTCCAGTCCGAAGTCATCTTGGAGTAGGCTAGTGTCTGTAGCGGCTTAATATAGTGTGTGTTCAATCTGGACTAGGTCCCTGGGTTTTTCTGCATTTGCGGTTTCCTCGTTAACAAAATTTCTGGTGTCTGTGTTATTTCAATCTCCGCATTATATTGTTTTATTTTTATAATTGAAATAATACAGGTTGTGCGGTAGATCATCAATAAGAGTAATCCAACCTTTGGTTGTTGATTGTCATTGATTGATCCTTGGATATTGGTCTTTGGTACCATCCAAGTTATTCCTTGTGTTTGATTAAGACTCGCTGATTTCTATTAGCTCAAGTAAATCAAAATAAGAGAGAGATATTAACTCCTTGAGATACTTTTACCTAGATTGAGTCTGATTGTCTAGTTGCACTAGGTCTAAAGATGCTTGGGATATCTTAGAAACCGTATTTGAAGGTAACTCCAGTGAAAAGGAAGCTCGTCTTCAAAACCTTAATTCCGACTGGGAGAACCTTCGTATGGAAGATGAAGATACATTTGATGAATTTAATCACAGAGTGTCTGAAATTGTTAATGCATCTTTTGCATTGGGTAAGACTATTCCTGAAAAGGACATTGTGATGAAAATTCTCAGATCGCTGCCATCTAGATACGAGTTTAAGAAGCATGCCATCATTGAGGGAAATAACCTTGATAATATTTCCATAAATACCTTGGTTGGAAAGCTAAATATCTTTGATCATGAGCATACATCCAAAATCGGAAAGGATGTTGCCTTTAAATCACATAAGAACACCAAGTTACTTGATAAAAGTAAAAGTGTTTATGTCACTGAGGATGATCAGTATGAGGGTGATTTTTCAGATGAAGATCTTGACAAATCAGTCTCCTTGATCACAAGACAGTTTAGGGATCCTTTATTGAAAAGAAGTAAACGGTTTTCAAGAGACAAACCTAGGTCGTCAGATAAACCTCATACTCGCGTCCCTCCTAAAAACAGGGATGCTGACGAGGCTGATGACGAGGATATTCCATAGTGATTTGAGTGTAAAGGTTTTGGTCATTTTGCAAACGAGTTCCCAAATCGTAGAAAATACACTGGGAACAAAGGTCTAGCTGCAACACTTGATGAGATGTCTGAGATCTATGATTCTGATGAAGATAGGAAATCAAGTGTCGGTCTTCTATGTAAAAACATTGATTTTGATAATTGTAGCAATACATGTATCAAACTTGATGGTTTCGGTGAAGAAGATAACCTAATCAAGTTGTAAGAATCAATTGACCCATCCTTTGGAAACTCTGTTTATAATGTTTCTGGATCTACCTTGTGTCTAGTTGTTGTCACACCACATATGCCTGAATATTATCCAAGATTGACGTGCTCGTTTTGTTCTCAGAAGGGTCATGAACTATCAAGATGTTACAAGTACATACATCAAGTGAGGCACGCAAACAAACTTCAATGAAGAGCAAATCGATTAGCAAGGAAGCTTAAACTTGCTCAGAAGACCGCTGAGGTATGTAGGATTTTATCTTCGTCTAAGAAGTTGGTTTCCAAAGACAAAATAAGACCATTGGCGAAGAAGGTATGGTCAAATCGCTTTGATAGACAGAAGTCAGAGGATTCCTCTCAAGAGGAAATTGGTGGACAAATTGTTGTTCATCGAAGCACAGATTAATTGTTTTGTTCGGAAAATCTTGTCTCATGTGCCTGATCAAAAGAGATAATATTTTGTACCTCTCAGGCTTGTAGGATTTTTTTTGTTTTAAGTTTGTTTTTCCTGTCTATAAAATAAAATAAAGGGTTATTATCGACAATTCTACTCTTTATAGGGTTTAGAGTTGGACGTCCACGAAACTGTTTAAAGGTTGCGAACCCTACATTCCTTTTTCCTCTCTGATATCCTTTATATCTTAAGACTGCTTGTTGAGATTGTGAATTCCACTCACAAAATCCAGTTGGTTATACCTGTTCTCAAAACATCATGTCTTTGGATGAAAAAGATGTCAACATGATTGTTAAGCCATCAATCAAGGAAAAAGAGATATCTCATGTAACTCCGTCCTTGAAAAGAAAAATGAGGAATAAAAGAAATCCAAGGGATGTCCCTTCGAACTCTCAGAAGTTTTCCGATGTTCTTGATGAGTTGAAGGAAGTAAGAAAGGAGATTCGTGAAATAAAGGTTTGTGTTTTAAGATCTTTGGAAATTCAGAAAGCCCTGGTTCGACATTATCAGCCAAGACGGTTTGTTGATATTAACTCCTATCTTCACGAACATTATATACCAATGGCCATTGATGACAAGGAGTTCGGGAATGATAAATAATTTCTCAAAGACATTGTTGCCTAGTGTATCTTCTTTTTGGTTTAGTTGGAAGAATAACTAGTGCTTAAATAGCAATGATTGTGACTACACATAACTATTATTATTTTTCATCTTCATGTTTTTATGTTTTTTTTGTTTTAAATTCTAAAAATATTTGGAGGATGATGCTTTGCAGTATTTAATCTTTACGATTTGTTATATTGCAAGTTGTTATTGGATTTTGGGTTTACGTCCGTGAACTATGTTTGTCTAATTTGAACTCCAAAACAACATAAAAATCCCTAATTATTAAAGTACTCTTCTTCTCTGAAACCTAATCTTCAAATTGACACAACAATCTTCTTTTTCTACTTAAGCTCTCAAAACCCATCTTCAATTGTCAATCAATCTCATATCAATGAAACCCTAATTTGATCCCTGAACCTTCTTTATAACTGTATCTTCAAATCAACATCACCAACTTAGTCTTCACCTCATAATCTTCAAAACCCATCCTTAATTTCTTCTTAATCATCACCTAAATTGGATTCTAACTTCTATCAGCACAAACCCTAAGTCTGATTCATCATTTCTATCAACTCTGAATCATATATTCTAACCAACTCCACCAGTAATAGTCGTTACTCGATTTGTATCATCTTCATAAATTAACCCTTTCAAATAGATTCTCACACTTCTCTCAGAATCAGTAGCCGTGAAGAACAAGGCAAGGAAAGAAATAACGAGAAGAAGAAGAAGAAGGAGAAGATAAAAAAAAATAAGAATAAGAGAATAAGAAAGAAGAACAGTCTTCTCGGTTAAGTGTAGATAAGGCCGACCAAGGTTGTTAAAGGAACCCAAGAATTTGATAAGGGAAAGCCACACGTGTCCTTGTTGCATCAAAAGCTCTTTTTCCGGAAATGACAATTTTGCCCTTCATATTGTCTAGATTTTTTCTTCTTCATCCTTCACATGTTCGAGTAGTCCATTTCACATAACTTTTCGAGATCTATCTAATGATACTAGTTTCGTATCAAGATCATTATTAGATTAATTCCTATTAATAATGTTCATGTTACACTAATCGAGTAATTAACCGTTAAGACGTCTCTTGACTAGACTAATAGCGTTGACGAGCTTCAGGGTCTTTACATTGTCCATCCAGATTTGCATGCATAATTGGACGATGTAGATTTATTTCCAGCAAACCTGAAAAGCAGCATGACAATCACCAGCCGCCTCTCTTTCACAGGGAGTGATCGATCAAGTGATGGCTTGTTTACACAGCCTTCAAACGATCACCCAAAGGTAGTCTGGCATGCTACCATTTTAAGACGCTCAATCCGCGACTTATCTGATCAAGCTTTAAAACAACGATGCTTCATGCATATCGATTGTTTTGAGCTGCTTTCTTAAAAGCGATGCATTACATGCATCGAGCACCTAGGATATTTTATGAATATCAATAATTTAGTTATTTAACCTAATAGCACCGTATTCTATTTTTTGCGACAAGTCCCATGACTTGAACCACTCATTCGAGACATAAAACATGTCACAAACTGGGGGATACTTACTGGGGTATTGGTCAGGAGGTTTACAGCGTATGGCGTGCAACACGCTCATTACAAGAACGTGTCAGGAAAAGATGGACGGTTAACGGTGATGAGGGAAGTGGGTAAAGGCGTGATCGTGTGACAATCACCATCCCTACACGACCTCACTACTCCATCACTTAACTTTCCCCACTTCCTACGAGATGAGGATTGTACTCAAATGACTTGTATAAATAGGTTCTTCGACCTATTTTCAAAGGGACGAATAACACAAGTGTTGTCAACACAGTATCCAGAAAAAACACCCAGAACTGATAGCTTACATTATGCAAGCCAGTTCGATATTCTGATACAAGTCATAAACGGCCAACACCTTCATAATCTCAAACACCTTCTTCGCTTCCCTCCCTAAGATCAACCCTTCTCCTTCACCTTGTGACCGAACTGAAAATGGAACGACCATTTCTTGGTTTAGGCCAGAGTCTTACAGATTGATCTCTCGAATCTAAAAGTACTCCCGTGCAGTGCATTGTTTAGGGTTTGAATTCGTTTCTCATCAACACACCCAAGTTTACCAAAAACAACAAAATCAATTTTTACCCTCAAACACTTATGTACAAAGTTTAATGGTTAAGCAATAAACCTCGTATTGTATTCCTTAATACTATGTCTATCTAGAGTTCAAATATGCTTCGCAGTTATGTTTTCAATATGCACGACTTGAAAGATACGTTAGGGAATGAAACAGTTCAAGTCAAATATCACTAACCTCAAGTGGAAGGATGATTGTTGTCGTTGTAGCTCCTTGCTTCTTCACATCTTCAAGACTTCGCAATACTTGTAATGTCTCATATCCTAATACTTTCAAGCTAACCTATACGAAGTTGACTCTAGTACATAATCAAGCGAATCTTAACATGAGTTTTGATTCACTAAAATATGACAACCAAACTTGACATGCCAATGCTTGATGGGTTCAACCGAGCCATGCTCTAACAATGTCACATCACTAGAGTATTATATAATATGTACAACATATACAGCTTTGCAGTTATGTTTTCAATATAGAACGACTTGAAAGATACGTTAGGAATGAAACAGTTCAAGTCAATATTACTAACCTAAAGTCGAAGGATGATGTCGTCGTTGTAGTTCGCTACTTCTTCACAATCATCAGGTCTTCGGAGTAATACTTGTATGTCTTAACATTCCTAGACTTTCTAGTCTAACCTAAACGAATTTGACTCTAGTATTTAATCAAGCGACTCTAGATGAGTTTTGATACTAAAATATGGCAACCAAACTTGACATACCAACGCTTGGTGAGTTCAACCGAGCTATGCTCTAACAGTTTGTAAATATTCTTGAAGAACTTAAGAAGACCAAGATCAAAGTGCAGGGTCTCAAAGACATTCTACAGAAATCTATCGAGATTCAAGAAGCATTTGTCAAGCAAAAACTGAATAGGTTTGAAGGAGTTAACACTCTTATTCACAAACCTTATGTTCCAATGCCAGTTGATGACAATGCGTTCGGTGATGATAAATCCTTCTTCAAGGATCTATTTACTAGTTAACTCCTTGTAGGAATTTATTCTTATTATTAAGGAGGAACACTAGCTTTTGGAGTACAGAATGAACACATGCAGAATTGAAGACGTTAAAGATTCGAGAAATCAAGAAGCATAGTGGAATAAGAACATATGTAAAATGGTTTTGTCACTAAAATTGACAAAGGTGGAGATTATTAGACCATTGCTCGGTTGAACCAACTCGCGTTAGTATGTCTAGTTAGTTGCCAAATTTAGACGACAAAACACATTTGAAAATGTGTTGGGTTAACCACTATTCTCTTTATCTCTTCTTTTGTTACTGAAGTCTCTAATTATGGATCTGAAGTTACTGATTAACCTGAAGTCTAAAATTTTAAATTATGTCTTTTAATATTCTGATTATGGATCCGATGTCTCCGATTATGTACCTCAGGTCTACAGTAAATGTAACATTATTGATTCAAAGAGATTTTTGATATAATAACATTGAATATATAACGATACGACAAAGTCTGTTTCCCTATAAAATAAAATTAAATAATGTTGTTTGTTAGACATACATAATTTGCATTTGAATATATTCTCCTATTTTGGAACACAAAATTCTCACTGTTATTGATAAAGACACAAGATTAAATATATTAAAAAAAACAATTAGTAACAAAGAAGATTATTTGATTCATTAACTTTGTCCCGTGAGCATGGTAGATTTAAGTTATAAAGAAAAAATCGAAATAAGTAGACAATAAACAACAAAAGAAAAATACGACAACAACAATAAAAATCTTATTTACATGTGATCCTTAAACATAAAATAAGAAAAAATAAACAGATGTACTTGACTTTTCACTTATATAAACTCTTCTTTACACTTGTAGATGATACGGTTCAAGTTTTGGAGGGTGCAGAAATTCCGACCATGTATTTTCTTTTTTGTTTTTTTTTTCAAATACTGGATTTTTTGTTACATATTCATTTAATAAGAAGTCCATCTAGTATAATTGTTATCGGGGTCGGTACATTCTATGAACCTAATTGTATTTGGGACTAAGCAAATATAGGTATATATTAAATGCAGGTAAAGGGTTTTCTAGGGATATTGGAAAGGATAATTTTTGTTTAGGGTCGGCCTATTATATCACGATGTTAGGATTACAAAAGAGTAAGTAAATCCAAAGTCAATCGTTTAAAATTCTGATCTTTTCTTCTTCTCGGAATTTTTTTTGTCGATATTTCTCAGAAAAAGAAGGGTTGCTTTGGTTACAAAATCGTTGCATTTTCTCATGGCGGCTTTGATATTGTGAGGAGACAATGTTTTGTCGATATTCTTATAAAAGACTATCACTTTGATATCAACAAGATACTCTTGCAGTTTCTTTATGTTGTATTTGAAACATCTTGCTGATTTTAAGCTATTGGCGAAGAATGATAGCCTAAATGTTGATGGAAACTGCGTCACTTTTGTTCAACTGGAGAACGAGTGCAAATGTATTCGTCAGTGGACCGGATACTATTTGGCTGATGATGAGTGCAGCTCAACTGTAGTTTGAATAAAGTCTAAATTTTATTTTCTTTATGCCATGAAAAAATAAAAAAGTTTTACCTAAATACCACTCACACTTTTTCTAAGCACCACCCACACTCTAAAAACAAAATAATTGTGGACCTAATCTAAAGTGAGTGATAAAAAAACATGTCTTCTTCTCTGTTACCATCCTAATACAGAAATATCTATTATTGCCATTACCACTAAAAACTACCTCCTCATCACCACCACTCCTCAACATATACCATGGATCTTAGGCATATAGATTCGGTACCATACCCATCAAATTAGAAGACATTAATCTATGTTACTCCAATGGATTTGAATTAATCCTATGAAACTTTCAGAATACTTTTTCAAGATTCATATCGTTGAATAAGATAAAAATTGAAACTTGATTTTTCATTATTAATAATTGAAATCTAATCAATCATATTAACTAAAATAAAACCTCACAGTATCTCAAATTAAAACCATAATTAAGATTAAGGTTAATCTTAAAAGGTTGATATCTTAATGATGTTAAGTTGAAGGTGGTGTTCACGGCGACGCCATAGCTATTATAGATGGTAACTATTATAGTGGTGGCCGGTATTCAGAAGACCAGAGAAGAGAAATTGATGCTCGAATTTGCTGGTGCTAACTGAAATTGGGTATAACCAATTTGCTGAAGGAGGATAAGTAATGGAGATTTGAGTATGGATGATGAAGACAACAGTTCTGTGGACTGAAGTTTGATCTAATTGGGGATTCATTTGTGGTTTACATTATCATCAGTGGAATCTGAGAAATAAGTTAGGGTCAGAAATATTGGCATTTGGTCTTTATTGATGGTTGGAACAATAAGGTGGTGATGGATTTTTGTCTTCTTGCATTAAGAGGATGTTCATGGGTTATGTGTTCTCAGTTTGGTTGTTTAATGGTGGATGATTAAGAAGGTATTACTTGATTGTTAGAGAAGAAGGCACGTTTTTATCACCCACTTTAGATTAAGTCTACAATTATTATGTTTTTAGAGTGTGGGTGGTACTTAGGAAAAGTGTGGGTAGTATTTAGGTAAAACCAATAAAAATGAAATTAAATTTCGAAAAGATAATTGTTCTTCTTCTAGAGTTGTGTCGGATGTTTGTCTTACTCTGTCTTATATTTTGGTGTCTTTATTGTTATTGCTTACTTTTACTTTTGTTTTTTTATGTAGTTTGAAAACCTTCGTACGATATTTCCCTGGATATTCTAAGATTCGTTGTTCATTTCATATAACGAAAAGGATCATGTTGCCCGTGCACACCTGTTCGATACAGAATTTGAAAACCTTTATAATTTTAATAGTCATCTTAATCTCTTCTACTATTGTCCCTCTCACCCACCCTTGTAAGTCACATGCATTACAGTGCGTTAATAGATTAAATCGATTAATGTTAATCTATTAAGGTAATTTCTTGACACAAAATGTTGAATTAACAACGTTCGGCCTTGAATAAGTGTACTGAGTATGAACAACTGCCTCGAAAAATATAAAAAATATCAAACCTGACATTTGTGCCCTCATACCAAACAAAATAGTTTCAGCCTTGTTCTTAATTAATAGATCAAACATAAATTTTATTCTTATGTTGTTAGTCGTGTTTTTCAGCTTTCCTTTGTTTTCTATGGGGAAAATAACATGATCAAACTTATTTTTATGACTCACCCGATATTGTTCTTTTATTTCGTAATAAAGAATAATCAGAACTTATTGGGCTATTAATAACGTTTTATACGATGTAATTTGACCGTTATCTCATCTTAACATTGTTGTTTGAGAGCTCTAAAATTTGCCAAAAATTTGGGTGATTTGAAGCAAACAAGAATGGACGAAATCTTCTCTTCATATCATTGTAGCGTAAATAGTTAGTGTAACGCAAATGATAAGGAACAGTGAGGGGAAATATTGATTAAAAATATATGACTAAGAGACACATTCGAGGATTAGGACAATATCTCCTTTTTGTCGCCTAGTGAATTTGCGCCCCACAAAATTTTGTAGGGCAAATCATTTGTCTAAATCAAGGAACCCTGATTTTGGGCATACATAAATCTTTCTAGGCATACAAAGCAATAATCCTAACTTGGGTGACCTTCTAAGGGGTACCCAATGGGTAGTTCAATTACCTATATGCCCTTAATACAAAAATCTAAAATCGTTTTTCTAAAAAATCAAAATCAGTTTCCCTTAACATCTCTTCTTCTTCCTCCTCTAGCCGAACTCTTCCCCTCCCGCGGAAAACAAAATTCATCACTGTGATTAATTGTCGATTCGTAAAATTTTGTTCGTCGATTAAACTCAACTACATAATGACTCGTACAAAGAAAAGCAGGGACTATGCAAACCAAATCGTCTTCTAATCCATCAATTGAAGAAGAAGAACCAATTGAAGATGAAGGTGTAGAAACTGAAAATCAACCACCAATTGAACCAGAAATTGAACCAACTGTATCTCCAACTCCGGAAATGAGGATAAGAAAGTAAGTTTTACAAACCCAATCTCCTATTTGCTGTTTTTCATCGATTAAATGACGGTTACGGTGTTGGGTTCGACTCAAAATTGAGTTGCGTTTTTAGCCAAACTGTTCTTCACAAAAGCTTCCTGTAAGTGTATATGAACAGTTCGGCATGAATTTCATGAAATTTCAAGCCGAACCTAGTCACAGATAGAGATACATAGGGGTTCGGCGTATTCGATAATCATAATATGTGCCGAACCTAGCACATTTACGAGGTTCAGCTATTACGATATTCACATTATGTGCCGAACCAATACAAAATTATTACCCCAACAATTATCGGGAATATAAATGATCATGTTCGGCTTATATAATACTTATGTAAATAGCCGAACCATGTACTACCAAAAGGTTCGGCGCTTACGATTTTCTCAATATAAGCCGAACCTCACATAATTTTTCTTCCAGATCACACAGGATTAGGTTCGGCTCACTATGACATTTTTAAACAAGCCGAACTAGTTGGTTCGGCTCATAATAATAACACTTTCAGCTTGCCGAATTGTTCATTAGTTGTCAATATCCAGGTGGGTTTGGCTGATATACTAAGCCGAACATATTCCAGACTCGCCAACCTTAGTGAAAAAACACAAACTTTTTATGATCTTAAGCTACAAAAGTGAGATTAAACATAAAATAGAAGTGTACCCTCCTCATCCATCGAATCAAATAGAAGCTTTTTTCTCATTTTTCCCTTCTCCTTCTCCAAAATAATCTAACCTTTTTTTTTCTTACTCAAAAATTTTCATCTACACATATTTATAACTAAATAATCTTAAAACTAATCATTAATCACTAATCAGAATTATTTTAACTAATCATTAGTATTAACACTAATCCTAAAAGGACAGATTTGCCATTAAAAAAGAATTGGTTAAGGGGGCTTCTGATTTTGTTATTTCACATGTTTTTTTTTATCTTTATTAGGTATGCCTAATAAGATTCATGTATGCCCAAAAACAGCCTTCAAATCAAGACTCTAGTGGGCTCGGTTTGCCGATGTGAATTTTCATCATTGAAAAGCCCGGGAAGCTAAGATCCGAACACATTCTTCTTCTCCAGTCCTTGACTCCTCTTCAATCTTAACTGCCAACAAACTCCAAGCTGGACTACTTACTCAAACCTCCACGAAAATCCCGTCGCAAATTTCTACTTACTCAAAGCGTAAACCTTCGTGCTTCTAAAATTGGGTTACTTTTTATTATCTATATCTCTCAAGTTAATTAAATAAAAAACTCAAATCGAGGATTACAGAGCAATGTCAAAAAATGCAGTTAGGGTTTTGGTCACTGGTGCTGCTGGTAAATGTTTTCTTTTCTTTTATTCGATTTCAATTCTCTAGGGTTTACGTTTAGCATATCTGTAGTAAAGGATTTGGTCACATTATTGTTATACCAATTCATTTTCCTTGGAAGTCCTACTGACAATTATTCCTTACTTGAGAAACAAGAAATTAATTATCAGTTCATTTCTTACTGATCCTGCCTTAGATTCTGTTGATTGGTTTTTATTTTGTATAAATTGCAATTGAATTTTAGTTATCAATAGTTTTATTTGTGAATAACAATCAATTAGTAAACAAAGAAGGGTTTTTTATATATTTAGTAATTTCTTCAATGGAGCACCTTGAAATTGTCCAAAAGCTACTGGTTCTTATCGTTTGTTTCTATTTATTCTGGTGGATTATTAAATATTTTGTCAATTTATTAGATATCGAAAAAGAACCTATCAGGGTTCTTGTCACTGGTGCTGCAGGCAAGTCATTTTTGATCTATGATTTTTTTTTTGATTAATAAGAAACGAATGTAGTTTACCTATCAAGTTGGCAATCTAGAAGTTATTGCTGCTTGTCAACTTAAAGTTCTAGTGGATGGTTTGTGTGCTGGTTTCACAAGATTAGCACTTCTTGGGTTTGTAATAGCAGATGCTTTATACACAGTGGTTTGCTCTCATTAGCGGCAAACCTCTTGGCTATTTGTTTCAATGTGGTTCTTCTAACATAACTTATGTTACAGGGCAAATTGGATACGCCCTTGTGCCGATGGTAGCTCGAGGTGCGATGTTAGGTCCAGATCAACCTGTAATTCTCCACATGCTTGATATTGAACCTGCCGCGGAAGCCTTGAATGGGGTGAAGATGGAGTTGATTGATGCTGCATTTCCTCTTCTAAAAGGTATATCTTTATAATACAACCGACTAATCATGAAAACTGATGATTCAAT
The DNA here is from genome assembly GCF_003573695.1 of Papaver somniferum. Lineage (NCBI taxonomy): Eukaryota > Viridiplantae > Streptophyta > Magnoliopsida > Ranunculales > Papaveraceae > Papaver > Papaver somniferum. Next base: position 105,280,423 of record NC_039365.1, read on the forward strand.
ATATGCATTTCTCATGAATCTACTGTTCAACAGATGTTATTGCCACCACGGATGTTGTCGAAGCTTGTACTGGTGTCGACATTGCGGTTATGGTTGGTGGGTTCCCTAGAAAAGAAGGAATGGAAAGGAAAGATGTGATGTCAAAAAATGTTTCTATCTATAAGGCACAAGCTTCAGCACTGGAGAAGCATGCAAACACTGACTGCAAGGTGACTTACCAGTTTCTAAGATTTTGTTGAATTGGTTGCATTTTCTTTTTCAGCCCTACATTACCCGTTTATGGAATATTGCTATTTTGGAGTGTTGATACGTATAAATAAATATATTTCCGTGGTTCTTTCTTCTTGATAGAACGTATCTTTGCTAGCTAGTGTTTAGGCTAACTGGTTTTTGCACCTCAGTTTATTAATGACTAGTGCGTATTGTATATTTTCCTTTTGCAGGTATTAGTTGTCGCTAACCCAGCAAATACCAATGCCCTCATCCTGAAAGAATTTGCACCTTCGATTCCGGAGAAGAACATAACATGTCTTACAAGACTTGATCACAACAGAGCTCTGGGCCAAATCTCTGAGAGGTTGGATATCCAAGTCAGTGATGTGAAGAATGTCATCATTTGGGGTAACCATTCTTCTACTCAATACCCAGATGTTAGTCACGCAACTGTCACTTCAAGCGATGGGCAGAATCCCGCTCGTGAGCTTATTGCCGACGACCAGTGGTTAGACCTTGAACCCATATACCCATGCTTAATCTCCATACAAGTTTAACATTCACAGTTGAACTCAATTTCTTGCAGTTTAATTTAGCTGTTTCTGTTTGAATTCTTTTGTTTACTCAAGGTTGAGAACAGAGTTTATCAAAACTGTACAACAGCGGGGTGCAGCCATCATCAAAGCACGGAAGCTGTCAAGTGCATTATCAGCTGCGAGCTCTGCTTGCGACCACATTCGCGATTGGGTTCTTGGAACTCCCAAGGTAATGTAGAGTTATTCTGTTCAGAACAGAAAATGATTTGGAAAACAGATGATTTTAACTTCATAATCTTGCTGTTGTTATTATTCTCAATACAGGGAACATGGGTATCGATGGGAGTTTACTCAGATGGATCTTATGGAATCCCTTCTGGCCTTATTTACTCCTTTCCAGTAACTTGTGAGAAAGGTGAATGGTCAATTGTTCAAGGTAAGGTCTCAGTTGCTAGTTCAATTGTATTATGATTGAAAAATTGAGATCTCTCATCCTCCACGAAGATCAGTCAACAAAACAGTTTACTAAGTAAGATCATCTTAACGAACTTACTAATGCAATAATGTTGGCAGGTCTCAAGATCGACGAGTTTTCACGCACAAAGATGGATGCTACAGCAAACGAGCTGATTGAGGAGAAATCCCTTGCTTATTCATGCCTCAACTGATGAAGAAATACAAAACTTCGCAATAAAAGTAAAGATTAACAAGAAGAAAACTTCTTACTTTATTTTAAATTTGGAGAACGAAGTATATGATTTCAAATCATTCCAACTTCAATCCGAAATTTGGAAAATGTTGTCAATAATTCTTATTATTGTTATTCCCTAGTTTATGATAATTCTCTAGTAGAAATTAACTTTTAATCCCCTTCTTCCTGGGCTTTGGACGTTCTAGTCATGTCCCTCCGAAGCAAGTACTCTCTAGTCCGAAATTTCCCGCCCAAACATTTTAGTCCAAACTCTTATTGATCCAGAAGATCTATTACCATAAATAGAACATCAAATTGATTTTATACCGAGAACTTCTCTTCCTAATCAAGCTCACTATAAATTAAGTCCGAAAGAGCATGAAATACTACAAGGACAAGTTGATGACCTTTTACAAAAAGGATTGATTAGACCAAGTAAAAGTCCTTGTGCTAGCCCAACCTTTTTAGTAGACAAGAAAGATGGTGGACATCGTATGTGTATAGATTGTAGATAGAGCACTGAATAAAATAACAATACCATATAGATTTCCAATACCTAGACTAGATGACATGATAGATATGCTTTCTGGTGCTAAGGTATTTACAAAACTTAATTTACGTAGTGGTTATCATCAAATACGTATTCGTATAGGTGATGAATGGAAGAATGCTTTTAAAACTCGTGAAGGATTATATGAGTGGCTTGTGATGCCATTCGGATTATCTAATGCTCCTAGCACGTTTATGCGTCTCATGAATCAAGTTTTGCGACATTTTCTTGAGAAAGTTGTCATCGTATACTTTGATGATATCTTAATATACAACCGCAATGAAGAAGAACATCTTGAAAATTTATCTTAAGTATTTACTGCATTACGAGAGAATGTGTTATATGTGAACTTAAAGAAGTGCACATTTCTTACAAACAAAGTGACATTCTTAGGTTACGTAGTTTCAAGTACTGGTATTTTAGTAGATGATTCCAAGATTAAAGAAATTGTTGATTGGCCTACCCCTACATCTATTCATGAGGTGCACAACTTTCATGGATTAACTTCTTTTTGTAGAAGGTTTGTGAAGAATTTCAGTACTGTTATTGCTGGTCTTACAGATTGCTTGAAAAAAGAAATTTTTGAATGGACAGAAAAAACAGATGAGAGCTTTAATTTGATCAAAGAAAAACTATGTAATTCTCATGTTCTTGCTATGCCAAATTTTGAAAAATCATTTGAAATTCATTGTGATGCTTCTATTGTTGGCATATGAGCTGTATTGTCTCAAGAAGGTCATCCAATTGCTTATTATTATGAGAAAAATTCTGATACAAGGAAGAAATGGTCTACCCATGAACTAAAATTGATAACCCTTGTTCAAGCTTTGAAACAATGACATCCTTATCTCATTCACAGTGAATTCTTAGTGAATGTTGAGGGGTGAATATGATTTTGGTTCTACCCGTCCTAGCTACACCAAATGATTACACTTTCTAGGAATGATATGAGATAGAACTTGTTTTCCATTGTATTATGTACCTCCTTTTATAGACTTTCCCAAAATCCCTTCTTTTTATGACATCATGCTTCATGTCCTAAACCTCCTTAATTACCACTAATGCCACTCCTTTTCTAATACAACCTCATTTTTTCCTTTAGTTCCCTCCTTATCCTTTTCTGCTCATGGCTACTTCTTAATGGACTTGGGCCTTAGTCCCCAGCTCCCCTTTGTTCATATTGGATTTGGAACCCCTTCAGGGACTACCTAGCCCTGTTAAGGGGTAACCATTTTCATGTATCAATAGTGAACACTGATAATGAAGCTCTTAAGTTTTTGAAAACTTTAGCTAAAGTTAATAGATTGCATGATAGGTGGTTATCTACTATCACTCAGTATACATTGTCTATTAGACATAAGAGTGGAAAACTCAATCAAGTAGCTGATGCTTTGAGTAGACGAGCTCATCTTCTCGTCACTCTTAAACATGAGAGTTTATCTTTTGATTTCTTGAAGGATATGTATAGTGAAGACAAAGATTTTCAATCACTTTTGGAGAAGTGTGGTTCTTCTACAGTCAGTGATGATTATCCCATTCAAGATGGTTTTCTTTTTAAAGGAAATCGATTATGTATACCACAGTGCTCTTTACGTCTTCACCTGATCCAAGAATTGCATGGCAGTGGTCTTGGTGGACATTTCGGATGTGATAAAACCATTGCTTTGGCTGAAAAACGTTATTTTTGGCCTTCCCTGAAGCGAGATGTTCAGAAATACGTACAAAAGTGTATGGTTTGTCAACAATCCAAAGAAACTATTCAAAACACAGGGCTATATACTCCACTTCCAGTTTCAGATGCTCCTTGGGTAGATATTAGCATGGATTTTGTTCTTAGTTTACCACGTACTTCAAATAGCAGTGACTCTATTATGGTTGTGGTAGATCGTTATTCAAAGATGGGTCACTTCATTGCTTTCAAGAAGACAACAGATGCTTCAAATGTTGCTTATTTGTTTTTTTAAATAAATGGTTCATTTACATGGAATTCCTAAGACAATCACTTCTGATAGAGACACAATTTTTTTGAGCTACTTATGGAAGTCTTTGTGGATGCGCTTGGGAACTAAGTTGCAGTATAGTACAACTGCTCATCCCAAACAGATGGCCAAAATGAACTTGTAAATCGTTCTTTAGGAAATCTGATTCGAGCCAAGATTATTGGAGGCAAATACAAACAATGGGACACTCTCTTTCCACATATGGTTTAAACACTACAGTCAATAGGTCTACCGGTAAGACACCTTTCGAGATTGTGTATTCTAAGGTTCCTAACCATATTTTGGATTTGGTAGTACTTCCAAAACTGCGACATTCAAATGTAAAAGCAGATAATATGCTTGAGAAAGCTTCACAGGTTCATCAAGAAGTAAAAAAAGCTTGAAGATTCCAACAACAAGTACAAAGAAGCTGCAAATAAACATAGAAGAATAAAGACTTTCAAAGAAGGAGAATTAATTTTGATTCATCTAAGAAAAGAGTATTGTTATAGCATTGCTCGGTTGATCCCACCAAGCGTTGGTATGTCAAGTTTGGTTGTCATATTTTAGTGAATCAAAACTCATGTTAAGAGTCGCTTGATTATGTACTAGAGTGAACTTCGTAAAGGTTAGCTTGAAAGTATTAGGATATGAGACATTACAAGTATTGCGAAGACTTGAAGATGTGAAGAAGCAAGGAGCTACAACGAAAACAATCATCCTTCCACTTGAGGTTAGTGATATTTGACTTGAACTGTTTCATTCCCTAACGTATCTTTCAAGTCGTGCATATTGAAAACATGGCTGCGAAGCATATATGAACTCTAGATAGACATAGTATTAAGGAATACCATACGAGGTTTATTGCTTAACCATTAAACTTTGTAGATAAGACATCGCCATAATCATTTGAATGCTATTGTGATTATGTATGGGCATGAGGTGAGGATTTCATCCTAGGGAACAATATTTACATGTGTTCTAAGGAAGTAAGTTCATAAACTTGTTTGTGAACCGAAAAGGAATTTTGCCAGGTGTTATTGGTTTTGTTATTCATTGCTTATCTTATGATCAACCAATATGTGTGATAGAGTATAACCGCTCACAACTTGTTGTGTTCTTGGTAGAACTGTTCACAAAGGCCTGACTTATGTATTGGTATAAATTTTATTAGTAAAACCGATTTTAAGTAATCACTTGTGGTATGATCGGATTTTGTATGTCTGACCTTGTAAGGGAAAGGGAACCGATCCTAGTAAGGGGTGCAGTACATCAAAGGGAACCGATCCTTGTATGAGGTGCAACAAGGTTTATAGCAGAAAGGGGAACCGATCCTATGGACATGTGCAACACATATAAGTTAGATACCATATATATGTGGGGAACCGATCCTAGTACCTAGTCAACCGAATCTTTTGGAAGCTAGTGTGACTATGCGTAGTACTCACATGGAGGTAGAACCGAAAATTGTTTTGGTAGAACCGTTAAACCCATGATTGTGATTGAATGTTGATTTGATCAATCACATAGTTCTTGAAAGTAAGATGAACCAATTCTAAACTTGTTTGGAAGTGTGGAAAATCGGTTTCAAGGTTGCAAGTGTGAAAGAGAACTTACAAAGTTAAGATGTCGACAAATTTTGAACACGTGTTATGAATGTTTATTTTTTTAATTGTTCAAATATATTCCTTAACGGCTAAGGGAAGAGAATCCTAGGATCGAAACATAAGTAAGTTAAGAATCTTTTAATTATTGTTATTAATTTTATTTTATAGGGAAATTCCAGAATTAGTAATGTGCATTTACTAATTAGATTTTCCGAGAGATTTCGATCGTTATTTTTGGACAGAGCATTTCCAGGAATTATGAAAACCGAATATGTGATTTTATGAATATCTTGAGAATATTTTCGGTTTTGGAAATTCCTTGGTGTCCAAACTTCCTTGTCTATAAATACACGAAGTTTTCCTTTCTAGCAAACTAATCCTTCGTAATAACAGACTTCCTCTTTTGTCTTTGTTACTGGTGTAGCCGCCTATCGTAGAGGAGAGTGATCTAATTAGGTGAAATCTCTTATGGCCGCTCAGTTTAAAGTCTTCTTTGGGATTGAGAAACTCTAGCGCAACCCGTCGGTGGGAAACTAGATAATTGCGGTTTATCTTTGTTTTCGATTGATTTGATTGACTAACGGTGGTTGAAATATGATTGCACCTAGTTTGTTTATTTTTGAGAATCTTCTCTTCTGATATAAGATTCACTCAAACTAGTTCAGAGTTTCGACAGGGATCTTTAGACTGTTGTCAGTTCTAAAGACGATCTTGTGATAATCCATTGTTAACAGACTCCGTTCTGTGCGTGATTGATCACAAGAGATTCAAGTGATTGTGTGCAGGTGTTTATTGAAGATTTAAGAAGATTTGAAGACAAAGAAGATATTGAAGATCTTACTTGGGTTTTATAATCTTTGGTGTGCACAATACTTGTTTGGGAAAAAGAGGATCCAATTAATAATCAGTTTATCCTTGTGGTAGATTGGATTGATTAATTGAATAGATCGGCATCAACACGGTTCTTCGGATTAAAGGTGTTGTTGGTTTAATCTTAATCGATTACCTTTGGGTGATTGAACATAAGATAGATCTAGACCTGACGAAGGAGTTTATGTTAAGATAAACGGAAGAGCCTTTGTCCGACTCATATCACTTGGTTGAATAGAGTTGTTACCAAACAGATTTATTGTTCCTTTACTGTTTGGAATACGAACCAAAGGGATTGCTCCAAGTACATGACTTATTTATAAGTTGGAGGCGTGGTAATACAGACAGAACTAGGTGAACTATAGAGTTAGTTACTTGGTCTCAACTATACGAAGTTAGTGTAATTTTGTGTAGCGGCTTAATCCTGAGAGTATTCAATTCTGTACTAGGTCCCGAGATTTTTCTGCATTTGTGGTTTCCTTGTTAACAAAATCTTGCTGTGTCATTTACTTTTATATTCCGCATTATAATTGTTTTATTATAATTAAAGTAAATTCACAAACATTAATTCCTATTTACTTGATAAGCAATCCTATTGTGTTTGGTTAAGTCCTAACCTTTGTATCAAGTAAACATACTTCGTTGTTGTATTGTCTCGATCTCGTATCCATAGACGATCACACGAAGTGTGAACCGATTAGTTGTATTGTCTCGACTCAGTCCATAGATAATCACTTTCGGAGAAATGACTTATAGGTAGGAAAATTTTTAGCTTGAGGTATATTTGGGTACCCTCGCCTTTTCAAGTGCTTTCCTACTGGAACTTACAACAAGACAAAGATGAAAAAGTATGGACCATCTAAGGTATTTAAGAAAACACTGATAACGCTTATGTCATTGATCTTCCTTCAAATTGAAGCATTTCTAATATCTTCAACGTGCAAGAAACTTTCACATTTCATGGTGAGAATGAAGTTATTTTTACTGAATAACTCGAGGGCGAGTTTCATTCAAGAAGGGGGGAATGATGTATGACATCTTTCCTAATCCTCTGTTTCTTCTAGTTTCTCTTATTTCTTTTCTTACAAGACTTTGCTTTCCTAGTTTAGGTAGATTTCCTTTGTTACCTAGTCGGCTGTTGCAATCCTATATATAGAGGCTAAGTTATTGTTTAGAGATAATCTTATTCTAATTATTATTATTATTATCAATTAAACACTTATAATCTTGATTATTCAATCATATTTTTATCAAGTTTCTTACGAAACTTAAACTCTCTTCGTATCCCCAACAACTTTTTGCTTTCAACCCTATCATTCTACATTAATTTGCAAGTTACAAAAGAGTTTAAAATATTACTGCAATCGATAATTAAATTTCTTGGTGTCCACTTAATAATCCAATCTACTATTCGAATAGGTGATAACATTTGGCATTGCAATTCTTGTACTCCTTTACTTTTTGCCGAAAGTACCACTTCCAAGAGTGCTTTAGCTTCATCCTGTTCAAGGTATGATGCTTGGGTTCTATAATATCTAACTTCATCTGTATTACAAAAAAAATTTCTTAAAATTAGACCGACACCATTTGTTTCATCTTTATATGCCACATCAAAATTCATCTTAATGCAAAGTAGTCGAAATCGCTTCTTGGTCCTACTCGGTTGAGAAACTTGGAGCTAGGAACAATGTGTTCAGACTTGGAAATCGCCAGAAACTCGGCATAATACTCGAAACATGTTTTTATAGAGATTTATATGCTACTACTCATGAGTCATTACTTGGACCTAATTAAATTTAAATTTTAACTATCATGTAATTAACTGCATAACACTGTAATACTGAACCTATTTATCATGTTTTTAGAGGTGTTTACATTTGATAACTCCCATATGAGAGGTTACAAAAAAATATTCTGCTTTTGGTGCATGCAAAGCCAACTCGAAAAAGTCGTCAACTCGTTTTGCTCATAATCGATTCAAATCGTCAAAATCGGTCGTCTTAATCGCTCAAAATCGAAAATGGCTTCGAATTGGAAATCGAATCGGTCATGTAGCGAGTAGCAATTAGTCGGCCAGTAATCGGGTTTGGAGAACAATTTTGACTACACTGGTTTAATGTAAGGATTTTCAGGCCTTTTTCAAGCTTTATTTGTAACACCCGCACTTTTCGCATGACGCGTTCTCAAAGATGCGTCATTTGCATGAGATGAAGCATCATCTTAAAGCATTGGTTGCGCGTTAAGGGGAATGTTGTCCAAGAAATATGTTGTATCATTATTGTGCAACAACCAGTTGGTGATTAGCCAAGAGACAATATCGCACCATCATGGTGCATTATGCAGGTTATATTGACCAAGAGCCAATATTGTACCATCATGGTGTATTACGTTAGTGGTGGCTACCCGAGAAATATTTTGCACCATCATGGTGCATCATCCATTGGAAGGATGGATAAGCGCAGTATAGATGGCGCTTCACACCAGTATGAGGCTGGCCATTGCGATATTGCATCATCATGGTGCAAGACTTGAGTTGGTCATCGGGCCAAAGATGGAAATACCGCCATCATGAGCATTACTTTGAGATACATGGCAACGACCGTGAATAGTGAAGCAAATATGTCAAACTGTTCCCCAGTTTTTAGTTATAGAAATGTCAATAAAACATATATAGGGAAGGCCGGTTGGTCAAAGGTGCATACAACAAAGATGCGCTAATAGTTTCATAGCTTTCCCAGTAAAGCCTATATGATACACAAACATTATGACGCATAACTTAGTCAAAAGAGCTTCATGATGCTTAGGCATCATCGTTGCGAATTCAGAATTTCACCACCATAGTGAAACACGATGCCATTGATACACATTCTTGCACATCATTTGCAAAGGACTCTTCGGCCTATACGTACTAGATATTTGCTTGGCCTTTGTCCTTGCAACACGAGTTGGATTTATTTGCTTGTCCCGATGTGGATGAACTACGGTCAGTTCTTGACCCCTTAAAGGTAGAGAGGAGGGTACGTGAGAAACTGCAATGAGACGTACTGGAAATTATGCCCACGGCGCCATGTCGCGCCTGCAATAACTCCTCGATACGCAGCTTTGATGCTAGTGACCGGGTCTCGGAACTTCACTTCTCGCTAGGAATATGCACGTACTTTTGCAGTTGCAAGCATGATGCCTTAAACTTAGTTTTCACACCGTTCCAACTTACCCTAGTTTTTCACATAGGCCATTGCAAGCCTATTTTCACTTTCTTACTTTGCTTGGGCATCGAGTTGAATGCATGTTGTTAGAGAAATGATTGTTTGACCCCAAAAGTTTTGCTATCTCAAGCTTGTTGTCAATGTTAGATGATCAAAACTATATCTTGATTTTTGGTCTACTAAGTCAAGTCTGAGACTATGTTAAAATTTGGTAGTTGAGTGTCAGACATCATCCTCGAAGATTGAAGATCGACGAAGACATTTGGAGAACTTTTGTATTAGGTATGTGAAGACCGCAATCATTCTATTTTAATTACTGTATTACCATTCTATCATTTGATACTAAGTCGTGTGGCTTCTAGTAGATTACGAAGAAAAAATTTCAAGTCAAGCTTGTCTTGTTAAAAATCTTGAAATATGATCTAGCAAAGATATTAACGGTCCTTAAAAATATTAGTTCGATGTAGTTTATTGTTTAATAATTACTTTGTGGATCAATTGGAAAGTGCCTATATAAGTGATTTTATAATTTGAGAATGTTTCAAACATCATATGAGAGAAATTCATGAACATCTGATATTTCTGCTCAGGGTAGGTTGGAAAACCACTTCGTAACCATAAATATCTGAGTTCAGAAATACAGTGAAGGTTGGCGAACCAGATCGCAAACTTTAAGTTCAGTTGGGGACAGTTCACGAACCGTGGAGAATTGATTTTTTGTGTTGGTATTAAAAGGCTAGCAGTTGGCGAACCGGTTCACGAACCGTAGCCATCTGAGTTTGAGAGTCTTGTATAGGGTTGGCGAACCCGGTTCACGAACCGAGTATCCTGACTCGTGAACAAGCCTTATGGTTCATGAACCGTTTCACCAATGGTCCCACTAGAATTTACTAGATGCTCAAAGAATTATTTTTTTTAAATATGTTTAGCATTGCTATGACTCTCTTAAACACTTCTAAGACTTCATTGATCACTTAAACACTTATGTTTGTTCATCATGATTAATTCTTAAGTGTTTTAAATGAACATCAATTTACTTTTTGTTCACATGGCATATTTGCCAAACTGAATAGTCGTTATACACGGTTCCGTAACCGAACCATAGTCTATATTCTTCTATTTTATTTTCAAGACTATTTCTCACATGTTTAATTGAAACCCGAACCAGTATTTCATCTAAACAGAGAAAGTGTTTACTTGATTCTCAAGTTACTTTAGCTTGAATTCTAAGCAACTCTCAGTCTTGAAAAAATATAAATAGAGATGCTCATTCAACTGGAAAATGTAATCCCTGACACTTTGTGTCCTAGTTGATTTCTAGAGTAATCCTCTATGAACCTAGGTTTCCTATAAGAAACATAATTAGGTACGACTGAAAGACTTCACTTTGGGAATTTGTGAAGTCGGGTCCTACTATCTTTACCTTGATAGTTCGTGAATCCTGATCTTGCTTTTCTGTTATCGAGGTTGTCGTAGTCTCTTTCAGGCAAGATAGATAGAAATCACAAAGTTTTCTTCGTCTCAGACTTTGTGATTCTTCAAGATAGATATCTAACAACCGGTCTTAATTAATAAGTTGAAGATTATTCTTGAAAGGTGGTACGTAAAAGATCTAGGCTTCTCATCTAAGTGAATGTAAGTATTCTGAATTGTGAGGTTTGCTAGCTTTGTCTATTGAAAACATATTTTCAAGCCTTGATCTTTGATCTAAAGTGAAATCAAATAGGCGTATTTGTTAGTGGAAGATTGATATCAAAAGTCTTCACTTAGGTTGAAACAATTCTTAGGATGTAAAGGATGTCATCTAAGGGAATCAATTGCTTAAATCCTTGCAGGTTCAAAAGACGAAATAAGTGAATCCGTAACTGAATCGCTTGGAGGGTAGATTCGGTCTCAACTACATTCTACTCCAAAGTTTGATAGTAGGCTAGTGTCTGTATCAGCTTAATATAGTTTGGTGTTCAAATATGGACGAGGTCCCGAGGTTTTTCTGCAATTGCGGTTTCCTCGTTTTTATGGGTAAAAATTGTTTCTGCTGGTTTTGGTAAATTTGGGTATGTAGATGAGAAACAAATCTAAACCTAAAACAAATGCACTACACGGGAGTACTTTAGATTCGAGAGATCAATCTGTACAATCCTATCCTAAACCAAGAAATGGTCGTTTCAGTCTTGCTTCGGTCACAAAGTGAAGGAGAAGGGTTGGTCTTAGGGAGGGGAGCAAAGAAGGTATTGACACCAGAATGGTTAATTCTGAAGGTGTGGCTATTTTATGACTTGTATCAGAAGTTGTAACTGGCTTGCGGAATGTAAGCTATCAGTTCTTTGGTATTTTTCTGGATAATGTGTTGTTATTGTACCCAAAAGTTGTCGTTTTGTTGAAATAGGTAAAACCTATTTATACAAGTCATATTGAACGCGCCCTGATCTCGTAGAAAGTGGGAGTGATTGAGTGATGGAGAAGTGGGGTCATGTGTAAATTCCAGAGACCACGTTCCCACTATGAAGGAAACTGGTTAGTTTACACCCACTACTTCTTGCTTCCACTAACTGCCCTGCTTTCTGACACTTTCTTATAATGGGCGTGTTTCACGCCGCACGCTGTAAACCGCCAGACCAATACCCTGATGAGCATCCCCCAGTTTGTGACATATTAATTTGATGTCTCGTGCATTTTTGTAGAAAATGTGTAGCAGATTGCTGAACGAGTCTTGTATGCAAGACTTAGCTATTCTGATTAATTGTATGCCAACTAAGTAGTAGATAGCCATGTGTAGCAAGTCAAAGTCAAGAGACTTGCCGCAGGAAAAATAGCATGTGATGCTATTAGGCTTGTCTTGGCTGGTCACCTAAAACTTGCCACAAGCCTGTCAATTATTGTGGCCTGTGAGAAAGGGTGGCCGTTGATTATGGCCACATTTCATTGGCATACTATAGTAGCAAAGTGGTGTCATATTCTGACGGTATGATGGTATATTTAACGCATGCCAGTGGCATAACGGTATGTCATTGGCATAGTTGCGCCTGGCATACCCGTGGTATCTATTTTGGCATATTGGTGTTAGACCCAAATATGGCTTCGGCAACATTGGCCCATGTTGCTATATCAAACTTACGGCCTTAGGAGAATTACTTGACTTGGTTGGCGTGGCAACTTTAGCTAAATTAGGGTTTTTCATATCAAAACCCTAATTAGCACGTGTGGCATGGCCGCGACACGGTGGCGTTTTTATGCAATCTTCCATGGCCACATTAAAGGAATTATGGCAGGCCCTAATATGGGAATAACCACAGGCGTAAGGATGGCCAAGGGTGATTATAATATGGCGCCGTTTTAGGGTTTTTCGGGTCCCACATCGCTCGTGGCATGTTGTGGGGCCAAAGTGGCGTAATTTGGGCCACAACTGGAAATTAGGGTTTCGACTAATGCCACTAAAGCAAAGCCGTGTTTTTGATTAGAATACCCTAATTGGAATTCGTTATGGCGTTGGCCACGAACAGTAGGTGAGTTAGCACGTAGGCGCGCTATTTATGGCACGTTGACACGTTCGGCACGCTACTGCGGCATGGTAGCACGTTTTTGGCATTTTTGGAATGCAAATTATTGCATTGACGTGACATGGCATGTTTGGTATGCCATAAACATGCGGAGCGGGATGGCGCGTTTGGCATGCACGTTTGGCATGCCATTGGCACGTTGGCGCGGTTTCGGAAAGCCAATTTGGCATTGTGACCATCTGGCGCAATTTTGCCTCTTTCAATACTGTGGCAGGTTTAGAGCGACCTGATTGGTCGGTAAAAAGAGGGGGCCAGCCAAACATGGGCGTGGCTACACTTCCAGTGCGCGTAGCCTATTTAGAGCGACCTGATTGGTGGATGGGAAATATGGGTCGGTCGGGCAACATGGGGTGTGGCCACTTGCAAGTGGCGTCGGCTGGCCTATGTGAAAAAGCAGGGGTCTACCACACCACCCAATATTTCACTTAGCAATCTGTATGGACTAACTCCAAAATACTTTCTAGAGAATCAACTAGACAGTCAGACTCAATCTAGGTAAAAGTATCTCAAGGAGTTAATATCTCTCTCTTATTTTGATTTACTCGAGCTAATAGAAATCAACGAGTCTTAATCAAACACAAGGAATAACTTGGATGGTACCAAAGACCAATATCCAAGGATCAATCAATGATAATCAACAACCAAAGGTTGTATTACTCTAATTGATGATCTAACGCACAACCTATATTATTTCAATTATAAAGATAAAACAATATAATGCGGAAATTGAAATAACATAGACACCAGAAATTTTGTTAACGAGGAAACCGCAAATGCAGAAAAACCCCGGGACCTAGTCCAGATTGAACATACATTGTATTAAGCAGCTACAGACACTAACTTACTCCAAGCTAACTTCGGACTGGACTTTAGTTGAACCCAAATCAGTCTCCCACTGATCCAAGGTACAGTTGTAGTCCCCACGCCTCTGATCCTAGCAGGATACTGCGCACTTGATTCCCTTAGCTGATATCCCCCACAACTAAGAGTTGCTAAGACCCAAATTCGAAGACTTGATGATAAACAAATCTGTCACACACAGACAGTTCTATCGAAGGATCAATCTGTCTCCCACAGATAAACCCTAAAAGGTTTTGTTCCGTATTTTGATAATAATCAAGGTGAACAGGAACCAATTGATAATCCGGTCTTATATTCCCGAAGAACAGCCTAGAGTCATCAATCACCTCACAACAATCTTAATCGCATGGTAGCGAAACAAGATGTTGCGGAATCACAAACAATGAGACGAAGATTTTTGTGATTACTTTTTATATGTTGCCTATCGGAGATATCAATCTCAAGGCAATCAATATGATTGTACTCGTTGATAGGTGTCTAAAACACCTAATTTTATATCTAGTATTTATGCTTTCTTTGCTATTTTTCTTGTAAATTATATATCTTATATTTGCTTTTGAGTGTTTAGGTACTTTGGAGTCATTTGGAACAAAAGAAGAATAAACAACCCAAAAGTCTCATCTCAAGTGCAAAAGTGTTGGAGGCGGATTATTTCTCATTATTTACTTTTATTTCTTCATCTCTGTCTGAAAAGTATGTCGGCTTTAATGATGTAAATTTCTATCTGAAAAGTATTCTTTAGTGATGCAAACTATCTGTCTGAAAGCACGCCAACTTTAGTGATGAAAAGAAATTGAAGAGAAAAAATGAATATGAGAAATAAGAGACGGTTACTGTTGGTGGAAGAACTCGGAAAGCGTTCATTTGGAGCAAGGAGGGCAGAATCGTCATTCCACAGGCAAGCGCTATCGGGAGCACAGTGGAGGATAAGAGGCCATACGTGGTGGCACATGCTCACTCTTGTGGGTGTCTTAAGTAATTTCCATCATTACCTACACCTAAATTTCGGAGAAACCATCATTCAGTTTTCTCTCTGCCTGAAGTCGATGGCGGCTTCATCAATGTTCAGAGAAATGAGAAAGGTGAGGAAATGGAGTCGACGATGTCTAAAGATCGACGAGATGAAGCTGTCTGAGATCGAGAAACTATTGTTCATTGGTAAGAAGAAGCATAAATAGAAATTAGGGTTTGAATCTGGGTTAAGGGTATTTGTTTGAGTTAAGAGATGAAATTTAGGGTTCAATCACTGCGAATTGAGATGGTGATTTCATGCCGAGAAGAACATGAAGATGATTATCAGTTGCTGGTGATAATGATTAATGAATTTGGTGATGATATAAGAGAATCAGAAGATTCACTGGTACTAGTGCAGTGAATGGAAGAAGCACAGAAGATTTTGAATTGAATCTCTGAGTTTATGATAAATTGAATAAATCAGATGGAAGCTTAGCTCAATCTTGATAATAATAAGATGGGTTTGGTGATAAATGGTGGATTGAAGGTGAATCCTAGGTTCAAATGAAGAAATTGAAGTTCTTTGGTGAAAAGTAAATGGGTCTGTATGATTCTAGGGGTCAGTCAGGTTCAGATCGAAAGAAGAAATGAATTTGGGTTTTGAACATAGATTTCAGACAAGGAAGAATAGATCCAGTTGAGTCTCTGGTGGTGCTGTGTTGCTGCAATAGTGATGTTTATGAGTCATGGATGCATATGGAGTACAAGGGTTATGATTGAATGCAATGCAGAGAGAAGAGTGTGTGTTGTTGCTTGGTTCCGAGTCTGGTAAGGCTGGCGTGGTTGCTAATGGAATGAGGAAGTTAAGATGATACTGAGGCTGAAGTTCTGGTGATGTTGCTCTGCACCTGAGATGGATAAAAGAGACTGACAAGAAGAGGTGGTTGTCAATGTTGGTTTGAATTAGTAAGTTATATGGGTTGCTGCTTTTGGAGTTTGTTGGTGGCATTGAGAATGAGCTGCTACAAAGCTCAAATGGAGATCGTCAGGTGGACTGGTTGGTATTGCAGAGTTGTGAAGCTGCAGAATGTTTAGAAGCTGAAACTGAGCAGCTGAGAAGAAGTGGGATGCAGTCGAGGGTATCGGCTGGAATGCGCTATGTGCAGTTGCAGTTCATAGTGTCTTATGGAAATGGGTTCAGCTAAACTGAAATAGTGCAGAGAAGAGAATCAGTGGTGCTGGTCTGGAGTAAGGGAAGATAATGGAGTTGCAGGTGGAATTGAAGCTGAAATGGAGTTGGTGGTGAGATGCTAATGGAAATGGAGATGTGAAGGTAATGGCATTGCAGGTGGAGTAGGTACTGGTGGTAATGCTCTGAGTTGGTACTGTTAACCTGATGCAGTTGCGATGGTTGAGATACACTTTGCTGCGCAGTGGAGGATTTGAAGCTGCAAATGGTTGAAGTTGAAGTTTAGATCAAGGATGAAAGAGCTGAGAAGAAGAGTCCATTACAGAGAAGTATTGATGGGAATTGAGCAAGCTGATGACATAGAGAGAATATGTAGAGTAGTTGAGGCTGGTGTTGTTGATGGTTATTGGTATCGTAGGTCTGAGATTGTAGGTTTGTGTTGGAATGCATGAAATACAGGAAAGAACGCAATGCCTTTGGCAGTGCTGAGAACTAAAGCAGTTGCAGGTCATGGATTTCTGTCGAGTTGTGCAGCTACAGATGGGCAGTTTGGAGTGCAAGGTATGAAGACTGTTGCAGTCAAGAACAGAGATTAAGATGATGGATAGTTGCAGAGACTGCAGCGATGGTTCTGGTGTTGTTTTGAGGAGAAATTGAAATGCAATGGGTAGAAGTGATGGAAGACAGGATATGCTGTTGAAGGGTTGCAAGAATGAAGCGCCAAGATGGTGCAGGAATGAACAGTGCAGTGCAAGATGGATTTGGTAACTAAGTCAGCTGAGTTAGCTTATAACTCAGTACCTGACTCACATAATTCAGAACCTGACTCAGATGTTTGACCGTTAGTCAGCTGTCTACTTTGACGGTTGACCGTTACATAATGAACAGTGACCGGCGACACAACTTCTGGTTAACTGAGACACTTCTCCGGTCACCTTACCGGCCAACTTTCGGTCACATTTTACCAGTTTTCCGGTGACACTTTTTGGACAAAATTCTTCATGGGTTTTCTCACACATGGGCTTGGAGAACTTCTATCTATTGGACCTTTGAAGCTTGACCTAATATTGAAGACAAGAAAAGCTACAAAAAGGAAGACTTCTACAACTATTTGGATATTACGTATTATTTTGTACTTGGAGCTTTGGAGAGAACTTCTTCTAGGGTTTACTTTCGTTTGTTTTCATCTTCTTTATTTTATTGATTATGATTATGATGAACTCCATAATCGGCTTTAAGGGAGTTAAACGTAATTGTGCTTTTACACTTTGGGTTGCTTTCTAGGAAGAATTCACATATGCATCTTTTAATGTGGTTGTGATGAAATTAGGGAATTAGCGGGATATTCTTGCGATCAAGGTATCCTAGGACTTTTAATAAATGCGAGATTAAAATATCAATTCTAGTCTTTGATGAAAATACATATTTCTGAATGATACTATCCCATGACCAATATTTTCTCCTTATTGATTATTCCAACGATTTGCTTTGCTTTACTTTATTTTATTTTATTTGCTAAAACAAAAATCCCCCTTGGTTATCTTAGAAACTGAAAATTACATAACAACAAAAGCCTCTCTGTGGATACGAACTCTTTCCTACCACTTACTATATTATTGTAGTTAAGTAAGAAAGTGAAATTATATTTGACGGTTGACAACCGACCACTCATACGATAGAAGATGCAAGATCAGATCACACAACTGCTATAAAAGTAGTATCGGTCTGGCTTCACAATCCCAATGAAGTCTTTAAGTCGTTAACCTGGTTTTAGAAGAAGAAAACCAAAGGGTTAAAGGAGAAACGACTCTAGTACGCAAACTAGTATCACACATAAGGTGTGGGGATTAGTTTTGCATTGAAGCTAGATGTCCCCTTATATAGTCTTTCAAATCAGGGTTTGCCATTAAGTTACCTTGGTAACAAAGCAATCAATATCCACCGTTAGATGAAAACCTGATTTAGATTCAAGCTAATATTTCTCAACCGTTAGATCGAAAACTTAGCTTGTTATACACAATTGAAATACACGTTTCTAGGTTCGTACCCAAATGTATGCACTTGTTGGTTCAACAATAGTTAACCAAAAGGTTAGCCATATGAGCATTTCATATCAACCATGTTCTTCTTCACCATAACTAGTTTAAATGACTCAAATGAACTAGTTAGAGAGTTGTTCAATTGCAAGGAAATCTTATGTAACTACACAAGACACAATTGAAGCAAAGATGATTTGATTCACTTGAATCGGTTCATGAACTTTTATAGCCACGGTTTGCAAACTGTATTCCTTAGTCTTTTTAAGTTTAAGTTCAGAAATCATCTTTAGATATATAACCTTCTCAAGTTCGCTGACTAGGTTCGCGAACTTAAGTTACCAGGCAGAGTTTACAAACTCCAGCAGAAATTCTCGGGATGAGAACTTCGCCTGTTCGCGGACTTAGCTTCACGCACTAGTTTGTCAACTCCAGTAGAAATTCTCGGGTTTGAGAACTTCGGCAGTTCGCGGACTGAGTTCGCGTACTTGGCTCATGCCATTCTTCCGGTTCTCTTGATCAACAAAGTTTGAAAACTTTGGTTCAAGGAATAGGGCTTATACATAAATGTGTTTCCACAACAATGCTTATGTCCATCATTGGTTACACCATTTCTCGTCAAAGCAATTTTCAAAGTGATTGAAACATAACATGACTTTCGTCACTAGGTAAAGATAAACTTGATCGAAGCGAAAAGCTTACCAACACATATTTCGAGATATAGATAGGCGAGGTATACTCGGCTCGAAATAACAAATGTGTATAATCAAAGTCTATATATAGCATACGACTTTTTGTCTCAAGAAGTAGGAGATAGAATAGATAGACTTTTGAGTGACAGATAAGTTCAAGTCTTCACATACCTTTTTGTCGAGAAGTTCCACCGGTTCCTTGAGTAGTTCTTCTTCTTGTATGATGAATCTCCATGAAGTCCTTGAGCTCAACTACACTTTTTATACTAGTCTGAGACTTAGCTATAGTAGACTAGAAATCAAGACTTATAATTTTGATCACTAACATTGACAAACATGCTTGAGATAGAAACGCATGCGAGTTCGATCGAGCAATGCTCTAACAATCTCCCCCTTTGTCAATTTTAGTGACAAAACTATCAATGCATATGGAATACAAAAAAGATAATAAAACTTTAGTAGCTCCTATTCCACATGTCTAATCTTCAATGTTCCTCGAAATCTTCGTCACTTCCAAGTACTCCAATGATCCCAAAGGTTATAAGTTTAGCATCACTGTTGTTGAAGATCCGTAGCTATAACAATGAGAAAACATAATTCTCGATCATTGTTATAAAGTGTCATAGTATTATTACACAGTGTCAAAGTTCAATTGTATCACAACTTCAACAATAATACCATGGTGATATGTATCACTCCCCCTTAGTCAATACTCCATCTCACATGGAAACCACTCCCCCTTACACAATGATCAGAAAACCATATGTATTTGTAGTGTGAACTACATATTAATTCTCCCCCTTTTTGTCAATAAGATTGGCAAAGGTACAAGAACGGGATCATAATGAAATTTCCGTAAGAGATATTTCATGACTAAAAGAAAAAAAATACATACCAACTAATTTAGATGCAATCATAAAGCCAAAGCTAAATGCCATCAAGGAGTTTAAAGATACAAGATAACCCCTCTAAAATTCCACAGCCGCACACCCCTCAAGATATGACCATTAAGCACAAGTTCAAAAGAACTCTCCCCTATTTGATGTCATTCCCGAAAGAACAACAAGAGCGACCTTAATTTCAAGAGAAAATAAGGATTTTTATTGGACACCAAAACCATAAGAATGATTTTTATATCCAAAAACTCAATCAAATTAATCACAAGTAAACCCGTGATTAATTTAATCGGAATACGCAGCCAAATTATACAAAAAAGTGATCAATTTAATTGATTATGCTCAACATAAGTAAACTTACGGTGCTACGAATAAGTTAACCATACGAGAGTGATTGGCTTAATCATCCATATACTCAACACAAGAAAAACTTACGGAGTAATAACTAAATAACCAAACAAGATGATTAATTTAGTTAAAAATGTTCAACATATAGTACCTTACGGAAAAACAACAAAGCCAATCATAAAATAATCAACTTGGTTGTTTAGTGCTCAACATAAAATACATTACGGAGCCTCACAGTAATACATAAAATATGGATCGATGAAGATCAATACTGTGGAATACATAAGGATTCATTCTATTTTACATCACCATTTGCACAATGACACACAATAGACATAATCCTTGAAAACAAAAGATTTTAACCTATCTTCCATCAATAATTGACAATATAGGCTTAACTTTTGTATTTGTTAAAAGTCCATTCATTCTTTAACCAATACATGAATATCGATCACAAACGTGTTCTAAGAGGAGAATTGAAAGATGGGTTTGCGTTAATTGAAGACTTGGATTGAGATTTTGATCTTAGGTGAAGTAGAAGCTCACGCAACCGAAATTGGAATTAGGGTTTCATACTGATTCTGAATTCAAATGGAAATATAAGGTTTATTGGGTTGTTAAGAGATGAAGAAGGGAAAGGGTTGTGTTGAATTAACATTGGGGAGATGTTTTGGTAGTGAATCGATGAATTAATGTTTGATTATGTTTTAATGGAGGTATGAGAATTGAATTAGAATTTGATGAGAATTGTTAGTGATGATGAGAGTGTTTCGGTGTTGGATGAACTGAGCTGGTGGTTTGTTGATGTGCAAGATGAGTATTGAATCGATCTAAACCAAGAAGAAGAGACAATTGGTTAAGAGAAGATGTTTGGAGGTAATTATTCTTCTTAGTTAACTTAGTATTATTTATGTACTTTCATTACTGAGCTATGATTTTGTTAAATTGATCTAAGTTATGAGATAGATGTATGTGTATGGAACTTGAGGAAGAATTATTACACTGAACTGGTGATTGAGACAGTGAAGAGATGGAGATGGTGGATATGAAATTGAGCTACAGTTGTAGAGTGTTGAACTGGTGGTGCAGAAATGGCTAAGATGAACATGGTGATGTTGATGTGAGAATTTATAAAATTATGATTTGAATATATGGTTGTGGTTTGTTGGTGTGAAGTGGTGACCTTGCAGAACAGTAAATGATGATGATACAATCTGGTGGAGGGAAAGATGAGACCTGGAATGATGTGATGATTGTGTTAGTTCTAATATGTGGATTGCAGGTGGTTGCAGCTGATGATGGGCATTGGTTGTGAGTATGTATGTCAATGGAGGAGGATATAGGTGTTATGAGTTGATCTGAGTTAATGTTGTTGTGACAGAGTAAGAATATGAATGAAATGTTGATGTTCTATGTAAATAGGTGGAACTGGGATTAGTATGACAGTGCAGCAAAATGTGTTGATGCTGTGAGAGTTGATATGGGTTTGGTTACATAGGTTTGTATTAGATTGTAGTGAAACTGAATGAAGAGAAGTTAAAGTGTTGATTGTGTTGAATGAGAGTTAGATGAATGTGGTGAAGTTGAGCTAGTAGTTTGATAGAAAGAGTGACCGCTTGGAACTGCAATTGCAGGTAATTTATAGTTGTAACTTGTATTTGTAATTGATTTTGAAGTTCATTAGAAAGAATGAATAGATTGTTATTGAAATGAAATCTATAATAGAAGTTTAGCTTAGGCTTGTGGCATGTTAATCATCCCAGTCAGTGTCTGACTTAGCTGACTCAGTTTCTGACTGAGTTGTATTAGTGTTGACTCACCGAGTTACTTTGTCTAGACCCGAATTGACTCACTTGACCGATTTAGACTTTAGACTTTGATTATTTGACCCTGGACTTTGACCCGACCTTGGACGTTGACTGTTAGTTGACCCTTGAACGTTAGTTCGACTGTTTGTGACTGTTAGTTGACTTGGTGGACTTGGGATTAGGGAAGTTTCCTTAGTTAGATGTTTTGTACCTCTTGTGGTCTGATTTAACCTTTGGTTCCTTCTACAAAGTAGTAGATAGTCGTAAGACTTAGCTAATGGACTACTTAGCTAATGGACTACAGGATCAACCTAATTGAATTAGTATACCTTAGATTTGCTAAAGATAGATAAATAAAAGGTGTAGAACCATAAATGGGCAATAGCCATTAGATAGACTTGTATGATTCTTGTCTGAGCCATTTTGGCTAGATTTGTAGACTTCTTGTGTGATTAACAATTAGTCTATGTTAACATCGAACGATTAAAAGAATGAACCAGCAGTGGATCTTGACGTAGGGGTGGCTTGTCATCAAAAGAGGTGGGAATACTTTTAACTCTATTGTGATTATTTTTGTTTTCTTTTACCAAAGTTTATGTTTAACAAATTCATGCATTGTCTGGTTGTGCTTTCCTTGTATTGTTTAACTTTGATTTACGGAAGTTCTGTTATATCTTTTAATCTTTCCATTGCTTGGAAAGGAAAATGTAATGCTTTGTTTGTCTTTATGAATTGTTTGGGAAATGAGAATTTCCATATGTGGTATATAGGATACTGCTCCTTCATTTATATCTACATGAATTCGAGCTTTTATGCAATCACTAGGTGCGGGATGAGTCACCATATAGCTATATAGGTGCGGGACGAGTCACCATATTATATATTGTTTGGAAGGAGTTAGTTCCATATACATGATTGTTTACCTCTGTGATTTGGTTGTGTTTAGTGTTAGAGAAAACACGAATTGTTTTCAAACCATTTCAATGATTGCATGAAAGTTAAATGTTATTCCTACGGGGCACCCCTTTTAGGGATGATGTGCTCACCCATTCCCACTTTCAGTTTCAGAGACAGATCAGAGTTGCGCAACGGAAGCTTCGAAGAGTTGATTTCATTAGTTGGATAACTTCTACTATGTTTATTATATTGCATATTGTATCTGTAAACCTAATGACTATTGTATATGTATCATTTGAGAGTACTTCTTGTATATATATGTTTCAGAGCGGGTTAGTTTTGGGTTAAGTTTTGTAGCACATTTCTTAGTTGAATGATTAAGTATGTGATTTAGATTTCTAGTGCCTCTATTTTTAGTTAATCTCTTGGATTAGTCATCTGCTAGCTTTGGGGGCGTTACAGTGTTGGTATCAGAGCTCACTATTAGATCTTATATGGGAAAGATAGAAATAGCAAGTGCCAGTTATAGAACTAGATTAGTTTAGAACTGGGTTGGGTTGTGAGATAAATCTTAATCAATAAAAGCTACCAATAATTAAAAGATTTATTTGATTGATTGAATTGTTTTGTTTTGGTTGTTTGTTTGTAATGAAGTAAAAATTACAGGGTACACCAATAACTTTAGCTGATAAGGATTTGAGAATAATTAATCTAAAAAGTATGAACACATAGACAATCTAATACTATAAAAATAGTGAGATTAATATTGTTGATAGATCTTGTAAATCACATGGAAACTTAGTGAAATCTTTGACTTATATGAAGAGTAAATTATAATTACATAAATGTTAATAATATTTGTGGGATTTAATAATATTTATAAGAGTAGTTAGAATAATAGTTAAACTATCAATGTCATAATAAAAATATTATAATAGTAATTATAGATGACGATAATAATAATAATAATTTTAATAAAGTAATGAATGACATTTATCAATTAGTATCATATTCAACATAACTTAACTAAAATCTCGATAAAATAAATAAATTATTATGAGTAAATAGTTACGGGAATTTGATAGCGCTTATTTACGATTAAGTTTTGTAAATTAAACTAATGACAAATTAGAAATAAATGTTTTGGGTTTAAACTAGATGGTTAATATAATACTTATTAGGCGTTAGACGTAAGAAGGTGAGGATATAATGCATAAAATAAAAAGACTCAACTTGTTAATAATCTTGTACCGAATTATCTTTGAGCTAGCAAATAATCCAGTAAATCTTTAAAACAAAACAAATATACTTGAAGTAGTAATAATAATATTCAGATGTTTAGTGTAATATAAGAACTAAAAGAAAATAAATTCATATATTGATAGGATCCTTCTTCGTACATAGATTCAATCATCTTTTGAAATGGAAAACTAGTATGACGAACTTAAACTGTTAGAATTTAAATTAGTATTATATTGAGGATAACTTATAATTAAAATCTGATTAACAAATATATAGCGATAAATTAATGATTAGGATTAAATAGCTATGGAAAATTATTAGTTCTTATCTACGGTTAAGTTTTGCAAAGTTAGCTGATAACAAATTAGAATTGTATGTTTTACATGTAAACTGTTTAAACCAGATAGTTAATATAAGACTTATTAGTGAAGATTAAGAACGTGAGGTCATATAATGCGTAAAATATAGACTAAATTTGTTAACGATCTTATACCCAGATTATCTTTAGTCCAATAAATGATTTACTAAATCAGTAAATTATACACATGAAGTGATATTTATAATACTTGAATGCTCTAAACAAAATTAAACTTAAAGGAGAATAAATTTGCCTGTGAATTAGATACTTATTTTTAATACCCAAAATCTAAAGACTATTAGGAAATATTAAAATTTTATGCAGACTTAAAGTTAACTATATAAAATTACCAACGTCAATCTAGAATACAAAGCATAGTTTGGACAACTTAGCCTAGATAAAGAGCGGCCAGGATGCATTCTGGGGAAAGTTAAATCCATGGTTGTGGTTTGCTCTAATTAAAATTAATCATTATGAGTGCTTTATTAATTAGTGTCAAATTAATCTCTCATAATGAATAATTTATTAAATTTCATCATTGAATATCTTCTTAATTAATCTAATAAATATGTATTTTTACATTACCAAATAATTTTAAAAAAAATTACTTTATCAATAGAAATTAGTGGTTAGTAGTGGAAGAAGTAGTGGTTGGTAGAAGTGGTGGTGGTGGAGGCAATAATATCAGTGGTGGTGGAAAAAATAATGTCAATGGGTGGTTTTATGATGGTGATGTTGGTGAATAGTCGTGGACAATATTAGTTTTATATATTTACAACACAAGCAACATTATATCGTGAAAGAAGTAGTTGGTTATCACGATTGACAAAAACAAATATCATATATTTAGGATGATACCATACCATTTAAAAAATTGATCATAACCGCCGGATCACCTAAACGGTACCCTTGCTACCTTTAGCACCCAGTTGTATAAATCATGGTTCTAACCGTTAAAATAAAATTAATTGCAGTACAACAGAGTATATAACAATAAAAAATGTAATGAAATAAATTAATTAACGATTTAAGTCTGTTCAATCGTAATTTTACTCATAATGTTTGTGATTTAATAATTAGAAGTACGACAAACGGCCAACGGGAGGTAGGCGGCGGTTGTGGTGGAGAAATAAATGGTATTATGTATGGTATTGTAATGGTGGTGACGGTTGGTGAGTAGCAATAGGCTATGTTAATTTTGTATCGCTAAAAAATAGGTACCATTATAATTAGAAGTTAGTTGATCGTCTTATTAATAAAATAAAATAAACTCGGTTAATGAAAGATCAAAGAAAAACAAAAAAAAAACCACAAAATGTCACGTTATATAATTACTACAAAAAAAACGGGCACAAGTCAAAATCAATACAAAACAGTTTACTTATTATCGAGATGTGTCGTTACGGTAAGGGTTGTACCCTAGCTATGTATACTTTTCTGCCTATTTCTTTGTACTGTATTATAAAATGAAGCTTTGCTAAGTGAGGAAAAATAAAGACCATTTTTGATTTTTCCTCCCAATTGGTAAATTCATGGTTTCGTTCGATCCCATGAATACACACTTTAATTGAGAAAAATTCATTACATATTCTCTTATTCCCATCTCTAAGTCTAAATCAAAATGGAAAAATTTGACCTACTTTCCCATAAAACTGAACAATTGATTCTCTCTCTCACATTCGGTATGATGAGTGGGTTTGAAAACTCTAATTCCTTACTTTGGAGCAAACGAAAATCAGAAATGAAGTTGGTAAGGAGATTGATTGCAGAAAGGAAAAAATCCAAGAGTATAGTTCCGCTCAATCTTCTTTCAATTTTCTCTCAATCTTCGTCCACCAAAACGTACATCTGTGACTAGTCAAACTACTCTGATCTAACAACATTTGAGAAAATATTTTATTTTTTACATTGTTTCATGTATGAATGTTTGGGGTTTCTATCATTTTCTTGAATATCATTTGTTGTATATTTAGCTGAAGTATACATTTTTAAATATAGCCTTCTTGATTACAATAACCTCATGGTTAAATTTAGGGGTGCATGTATTTTGTGACTAAAATTTGGCTATCACAGGTCGTCGGGGTTTCAATATATTCACAACTTTTTGGTTTAGAAAGGTAATTTTTTTCAAGAACCAATTTTTTGTTTCTATTTGTTTAGATATTAGTGGAAATAGAATTTTGATTTCATCTTGATAGATAAACTTACACATAAACTTATAAGATTATTCAGATTACACGTTATAATTTGACAATAAATTGGTATCTGCAAAATTATCTTACATATATAAAAAAGCCCTTGTTTTTTGGGCTTCTGTTTCAAAGTCCAGAATAATTTGACTAGAAGCTATTTTCAGTAAATAATCTGACATGATTATACGTAATTTATATAACATCCATGCCATTATGGATTCATTCTTGGAAAAGCTAAATCTACGGTTGTCAAATAATCAGTTTAATTAACTTCAATAATAAATGTTCTATTGATATTTCATAATAAATATTTTTTAAATTAATCAAATAAATATATTTCCATTAATACAATACATAACAAATTTATTTTATATTAAATCAGTAGGCTTTAATGGTAGTTGTGATGGTGGGCAAGGCTGGTGAATCAACGCCGGGGATAATGGTGGTGGATGTTGGTGAGAATGGTGGAGTGACGACGTTAATGGTGGTGGTGGTAGTGGGATGAAAAAGGTGTCCTAATGTTATTTAGTTGCCCTTATTAAAAAATATTATTTGATATTATTTTTTCAGGAAAAATCCATTGAGAGAGTATCTTTTCAATTTAATAAAAAAATAGTTACACGTCAGACAAGCGAGCAACAAGCTGCGCCACGAGCTCTTATTAGTTTTTAAATTTTCTTTTTTTCTTTTTATTTTTTTAAATTAAAATAAATATTAAAGGCCAGATTTTTCTAGGGAGAAAATAAATCAATAGCTATGGTTTTTAGATTTGTCGGGTCGGGCAGGTAAGAAGATGAAACCTATAAAAAAAGTTTACAAGGCTACATGCGAATCAATTCTAATTGATTTATTAGTTTATCATATCTCTCTCTATTCTCATTTTTTGTCATGATCTATATTTCTTCCATTTCTCCTCGACTTCATATGATTATGCATGCTTGAGAAAAAGTTCATGGTAATAGGTAAAGAGAGAAGATAAGTAGATAAAAAACGAAAAGGATCAAAAATTATAGATTATTAAACTTTAGGAAAACACAAATCTACGTAAATTTAGAATAATTTATATCACCAAAGGGAGAAAAATAATCCTTGAAGCCAACAGATTTTGCAAGATTAATCTGATTGATTTTGAAGTAATTTTGTGTTTCAGATTTGTTGTAAATTTGGTGAACGACCTTTGATGATTTATTTCTTTTCGAATAAGGGAAACTACTTTGCTTTGAAGAAGTTAATGAAATGGTGTTCTATTACCCATAGGCCCATAAGATTTAGAAGAATTGGTTAACGTTTAACTATATTTGTCCTAAAGGATTGTATGACTTACATATATACTATTAAAATATTTGAGGCTAATACATGTTTATTAACCAACACCTAAAAAACATTTAGACTTGGATCAACTTGATCTATTTTTAGCAAACAGTTATGATATGTATGAACCGATGGATATATTTGAAATACCATTTCCCGTGCCGTTAAGCCCTAGTCTTTAACAAGATATAGTATACAGACTCAATATAAATAAATAAAACCTATTATATCAATCTTATGTGAAAATAGAATTATATTTACAAGATTAGGGCTTAGTAAAATTAAACTAAATATCATTAATAAGTAGTTATTCTGGCCATATTTTAGTTACGCAACTAATGAAATAGGAAAATTGATAAAACGTTAATGGAAATGGTAACATAATTAAAACAATAAATTTTTATAAGATCATACTAATTTCTATAAATTTTTATAAATTTAGAGTTATTGTAAATATCATTTGGATAATAATTATGGGATAGTAATAGCAAAGTGTAATTTTTATTAATAGTACAACTTAAGAATTATTTATCAATAATATAAATTTAAGGAAATAAAGTCAGATTAAATATATTCTAGTAGTATTAATAAAAATTAAACTTGACATTATTATTAATTACGATTAACTTTTATTGGGGTAAGAAATAAGAATAAATGTAAGAATAATAATAAAATATTAATACCAAACAACTATGAAAAATTGTTAGTGTTTACTTACGTATATCAAGTCACATAATGAAATAAAGAAATAGATACATTGGAAATAATAATAGTAACATTTGTATAATCGATATAACATTAAGTTATTTTAAGTAGTACATGAATTTAAAAACTATTTTTTTATAATAATATAATTTCATTTGGAACTCAGTATCGAGTTCATCAAAATAAATAAATAATAATAATGATAAAATAATTTTAATGATTAAATTGTTTAAAATGCTGTGAATTATGTACATAAAACAGTTACAATAGAATTTAGAGATTAATTGGTCATAATAAGTTAGCACTTAGATAATCCAACACTGTGGAATAGTGAGGTTGGTAATTCTGATGTGTTCGGGTGATACTTGTTACGTAGGTAGGCATTGTCAGGCGTCGCGAACTTAGACAAGGCAATTGCAATCTTGTATCACTAGGCATAGAAGGAAAACTTGCTTCTGAGATCCCAAACTTTACTTAGAAACCGTTCGGGTACGTTCTCTAGTAGTGATAAGAATTTAGAAACCATTAATCTATTGAAGTAGAAATTTAGTGATAAGAATTTAGACCTAGTCATCTGTTAGAAATTAATTCAGCATAGTGACCTTAGAGACAATCATCTTATGAAATTTGAATTTAGGCTATTGAACTTAGAGCCACAAATTTTAGTTGTAGAAACCCATATAGGTTTGTGCTTTGTTTTATATTGTTTGCGCTTAGATAGGAAATATGAATATTCTATAAGGTGGGGAGTTTTGAAGACTAGAAGGATGGTTCGATTTTCGAGAAAAAAAATATATAAGGTGGGGAGAATGTAAAGACCCTGAAGCTCGTCAACACTATTAGACTAGTCAAGAGACGTCTTAGCGGTTAATTACTCGATTAGTGTAACACGAACATTAATTAATAAGAATTAATCTAATAATGATCTAGATACGAAACTAGTATGATTAGATAGATATCGAAAAGTTATGTGAAATGGACTACTCGAACGTGTGAATCAGATATCGGATGAAGAAGAAAACATCTGGACAATATGAAGGGAAAAATTGTCATTTCTGGAAAAAGTGCTTTTGATACAACAAGGACACGTGTGGCTTTCCCTTATCAAATTCTTGGGTTCCTTTAACAAACTTGGTCGGCCTTATCTACACTTAACCGAGAAGACTGTTCTTCTTTCTAATTCTCTTATTCTTTTTTTTTTTTTATCATCTTCTTCTTCTTCTTCTTCTTCTTCTCGTTATTTCTTTCTTTCCCCTGTTCTTCACGGATACTGATTCTGAGAGAAGTGTGAGAATCGATTTGAAAGGGTTAATTGATGAAGATGATACAAATCAAGTAACGACTATTACTGGTGGATTTGGTTAGAATATATGATTCAGAGTTGATAGAAATCATGAATCAGAGTTAGGATTTGTGCTGATAGAAGTTAGAATCCAATTTAGGTGATGATTCAGAAGAATTTAAGGATGGGTTTTGAAGATTATGAGGTGAAGAATAAGTTGGTGATGTTGATTTGAAGATACAATTATAAAGAAGGTTCAGGGATCACATTAGGGTTCCATTGATATGAAATTGATTGACAATTGAAGATGGGTTTCGAGAGCTTAAGTAGAAAAAGAAAATTGTTATGTCAATTAGAAGATTAGGTTTCAGAGAATAAGAGTACTTTGATAATTAGGGTTTTTGCATGTTGTTTTGGAGTTCGAATTAGTGTTCTAAGAGGAGAATTGAAGGATGGGTTTGCGTTAATTGAAGACTTGGATTGAGATTTTGATCTTAGGTGAAGAAGAAGCTCATGCAACCGAAATTGGAATTAGGGTTTCATACTGATTCTGAATTCAAATGGAAATAGAAGGTTTTCTGGGTTGTTAGGAAATGAAGAACGAAAGGGTTGTGTTGAATTAACATTGGGGAGATGTTTTGGTAGTGAATCGATGAATTAAGGTTTGATTCTGTTTTAATGGAGGTCTGAGAATTGAATTAGAATTTGATGAGAACTGTTAGTGATGATGGGAGTGTTTCGGTGTTGGATGAACTGAGCTGGTGGTTTGTTGATGTGCAAGATGAGTGTTGAATCAAGCTAAACCAAGAAGAAGAGACAATTGGTTAAGAGAAGATGTTTGGAGGTAATTATTCTTCTTAGTTAACTTACTATTGTTTATGTACTTTCATTACTGATTTATGAGTTTGTTAAATTGATCTAAGTTATGAGATAGATGTATGTGTATGGAACTGGAGGAGGAATTATTACACTGAACTGGTGATTGAGACATTGGAGAGATGGAGATGGTGGATATGAAATTGATTTAAAGTTGTAGAGTGTTGAACTGGTGGTGCAGAAATGGCTAAGATGAACATGGTGATGTTGATGTGAGAATTTATAAAATCATGATTTGAATATCTGGTTGTGGCGTGTTGGTGTGAAGTGGTGACCTTGCAGAACATTAAATGGTGATGATACAATCTCGTGGAGGGAAAGATGAGACCTGGAATGATGTGATGATTGTGTTAGTTCTAATATGTGGATTGCAGGTGGTTGCAGCTGATGATGGGCATTGGCTGTGAGTATGTATGTCAATAGAGGAGGACATAGGTGTTATGAGTTGATCTGAGTTAATGTTGTTGTGGCAGAGTAAGAATATGAATGAAATGTTGATGTTCGATGTAAATAGGTGGAACTGGAATAGTATGACAGTGCAGGAAAATGTGTTGATGCTGTGAGAGTTGATATGGGTTTGGTTACAGAGGTTTGTATTAGATTGTAGTGAAACTGAATGAAGAGAAGTTAAAGTGTTGATTGTGTTGAATGAGAGTTAGATGAATGTGGTGAAGTTGAGCTAGTAGTTTGATAGAAAGAGTGAAAGCTTGGAACTGCAATTGCAGGTAATTTATAGTTGTAACTTGTATTTGTAATTGATTTTGAAGTTCATTAGAAAGAATGAATAGACTGTTATTGAAATGAAATCTATAATAGAAGTTTAGCTTAGGCTTGTGGCCTGTTAGTCATCCCAGTCAGTGTCTGACTTAGCTGACTCAGTTTCTGACTGAGTTGTATCGGTGTTGACTGTTGACTCAGTTGGCCGATTTAGACTTTGGACTTTGACCCTGGACTTTGACCCGACCTTGGACATTGACTGTTAGTTGACCATTGACCGTTAGTTCGACTGTTAGTGACTGTTAGTTGACTTGGTGGACTTGGGCTTAGGGAAGTTTCCTTAATTAGATGTTTTGTACCTCTTGTGATCTGATTTAACCTTTGGTTCCTTCTACAAAGTAGTAGATAGTCGTAAGACTTAGCTAGTGGACTACTTAGCTAATGGACTACAGGGTCAACCTAATTGAATTAGTATACCTTAGATTTGCTAAAGATAGATAAATAAAAGGTGTAGAACCATAAATGGGCAACATCCATTAGATAGACTTGTATGATTCTTGTCTGAGTCATTTTGGCTAGATTCTTAGACTTCTGTGATTAATAGTTAGTCTATGTTAACATCGAACGATTAAAAGAATGAACCAGCGGATCGTGGATCTCGACGTAGGCGTGGCTTGTCATCAAAAGAGGTGGGAATACTTTTAATTCTTTTGTGATTATTATTTTTTTTTCTTTTACCAAAGTTTATGTTTAACAAATTCATGCATTGTCTGGTTGTGCTTTCCCTGCATTGTTTAACTTTGATTTACGAAAGTTATGTTATTTCTTTTAATCTTTCCATTGCTTGGAAAGGAATTGTAATGCTTTGTTTGTCTTTATGGATTGTTTGGGAAATGAGAATTTCCATCTGTGGTATATAGGATACTGCTCCTTCATTTATATCTACATGAATTCGAGCTTTTATGCAATCACTTGGTGGGGGACGAGTCACCATATTATATATTGTTTGGAAGGAGTTAGTTCCATATACATGATTGTTTATCTCTATGATTTGGTTGTGTTTAGTGTTAGAGAAAACATGAATTGTTTTCAAATCATTTCAATGATTGCATGAAAGTTAAATGTTATTCCTACGGGGCACCCCTTTTAGGGATGATGTGCTCACCCATTCCCACTTTCAGTTTCAGAGATAGATTAGAGTTGCGCAGCGGAAGCTTCGAAG
Source organism: Papaver somniferum (assembly GCF_003573695.1). Lineage (NCBI taxonomy): Eukaryota > Viridiplantae > Streptophyta > Magnoliopsida > Ranunculales > Papaveraceae > Papaver > Papaver somniferum. Next base: position 105,313,218 of record NC_039365.1, read on the forward strand.
AGTTGATTTCATTAGTTGGATAATTTCTACTATGTTTATTATATTACATATTGTATCTGTAAACCTAATGACTATTGTATATGTATCATTTGAGAGGACTTCTTGTATATATATGTTTCAGAGCGGGTTAGTTTTGGGTTAAGTTTTGTAGCACATTTTTTAGTTGAATGATTAAGTATATGATTTAGATTTCTAGTGCCTCTACTTTTAGTTAATCTCTTGGATTAGTCAGCTGATAGCTTTGAGGGCGCTACAGACAAGATGATTTACGACAGTTGTGCATTGTCGTTGATGAAATTTAGGTTTAGGGACGTGCGGATGTCCCTTCTTTGGCCGATCGAATCCAAGCACTGGGTGCTAATTTGAACGGACCGGTGGGGCATGTGTTGAGACGAGCTGCCTCCGTGCATGCTTACACCTCTCGGTCACTCAAAAATTGAATCTAGGCCACTCAATTCGGCCGGCGAAGGTGAGTGGCCACGATCAATTTGCGACAGCCGCAAAGCGTGAATTAGGGTTTTGAACAGCTACGGCCATTCTAGTTCGATCGATCAACTAGATGTTCCATTGACCTCCCTCAGGCAAGTCGGTTGAACATGGATAGAGTCGGGTCGGCGATGATCGTACTGACATCTTCGGTGTCGCTTGAGATTGAATCTAAGCCGCTCAACTAGGCCGGCCAAGATGGATGGTCGCGATTGATTTGCGACAGTAGGGTGTTGCCGCAAACGCGATTTTAGGGTTTTCAAAGCAGCACGTTCAAGCTACTTTGGGCAAACGATTTGGTATGTTCCGGTTTTTCCATAGAGAGGTCGATCGACCAAGGAAGAAGTTGGTCCAACGGTGAACGCATTGGAACTTCTTTAATTGTTCGAGATGCGATCCAAGCTGTATAACTAGGCCGGCAAAGTTAGACGGTCATGACCGATCTGCGACAGATGTGTATCGCCGCAACCCAAATTAGGGCTTTGCTCACAACGCGTTTTCACTAGTGGAAAATGCAAAAAGAAAATCTGCCAGAAAAGCTTTTAAAATCGATAAAAAGGACTATTCTGCGGCTTATTTCTCAAATTAGGCCTAGAATTGTAGTCTTATTTCTCAAAGAGACTGTTTCTGAGATTCCTTTAAATTTTCAAATTACGTCTACCTTCAGCAGCCTATGAAATACTAGAGATATTCACAGTCCGTTATATTGATCAAATTTTCAAAAAAAGAAAAAATGAAAAATAATTCAGCTAAATCCAAAGTTGAATCAGATGAATCTTAAACTAATATGAAACTCAGATCAAAATTGAAACCCAAATTAATATGGAAACAAATTAAATATTACTACCCAAGTTTGATTCAATTTACACTTCAATATCTAACTACCCAAGTTCACAATAGGTTCACAATATATGAAAACTTGAAGATGCACCCACTTCAATTGTTTATACACAAGAAAACAAATTCATAATAACTTCCTAAAGTTTTTAGGACCTTGTGTTCTCAATTGCAATGTCGATAGATTGTTGGTATATTTGTTCCAGGATGCACCTGCATGAAACTGGACTTTCATCTTCCCTGGTGCTATCTTTTCTTCCCCTTCTTCGTCTCTGACCTGAAATAATGTATCCCACCTGAAATAAACCAGTCAAAATGATCAAACTTCTGTGTAAATCAATCAACCTTTCGTTTATGAATAACACTAGTTCATTGCCCACTGGAAGTATGAAACCAAATACTAATATATTAGAAGTATCCACAAGTAGTTAAACCTCATGATATATAGATCATTTAACATCAGAACTAGTAAATGGACTATTAACTATGAAAACCAAGGGCAATATATATTGTTGAATATGTACATACAAAAACTGTAAGGAATGTTTGGGTTGTTCAAAATCGAAATCTGATTACCAATATGAAGTTGCAGGTTGATCAAAACTCTAATTACCAGCTCTTAAACAACAACATAAATACCTAATACTCAGAAAGAAAATGGTTCATCACCTCATGGAAGAGTCCAGTATTCCATGTTTTAGATACACCACATTCTTGAGTCATGCCTACACCAGGACATAAGCACAACCAAGTCAATACAAATGAGATGATCAAAAGTAACGAGAAAACAAGCAATCTATTGATGAATACCATGGAATTCTTTCTAAAAACAATGCTAATGGCAGTCATGAAAGGAGAAGCAATAACAAGTGGTCTCTTAAGAAATCCCATCCATGCAGTAAAGGAAAGCGGTGTTAATGGATGTCATATGCAAGTTTAACTTTTTCAAGGATCTACATTGGCAAATAATAGCATATAAAGGATGGCTACATCAGCTAATAGACATGGCGGGAATCTAGGCATGTCATACTCAACCAACGAAAGCTCGATCAAAGAAAAGGAGAGAAGCTCAATCTGGTTCAAGATGCAAAAAATATGTAAGTATCCAAGTTATAAAAGTTATCAAATACCATGGATCAACAGTTTAATCTGATGGAAGACTAACTATACTGACCTTCTTATCAAACCGAGCCGCTTTTAAGAATCTTTTCATATATGCATATGAAGTTGGAACTGAAATATTGAATTGTAACGTATTTACGATCAATTTCTTCTGCAAACATGTTTATGTTATGTTAGAATCTTAATGTCGAAACTGCAAAAACAAAGCATACTTGAAAAGACGTCTGCGACATAGAAGTAAAACATGTACCGAAAGCATATAAAGGTTCAGATTGAAGAGTATCACTAGATCAAGTAGAGTATCACTGAAAGAACACCCTATTCTCATAAATCTTATATAAGACGAGACCATTTGTCAGGTTCCGCATGTCTTGATAGTTAATATACTATCTATCCTGTGAACTTTACCTTAACAAAGATCAATCAATGCCAATATTAGTGCATGAGCATCTTCATACTTTCCTAATGCCTGCAATGATAGTGTTAAAAGAGATCAAACACTGACATTGTGAGTACAAAATGGGAACATCATGAAAGAGTTTTAAACTTGAAACTTCCTTTCTGAGACCCAAGCCAAGCCTTATCCAAGAGGATGAGCTGCACATGATTTTAGAAAACTTATTTATAATAGCACTAAGCATATTAATAAAAAAAAAAAGCAAAAAGATTTTGAGACAGTGAGGTTGAAGCTACAAAGCTTAAGGTCACTAATGAACCTTTCCGAATGAAGGCGGACATCGCAGAGAAGTTTAAGAACAAATTCATTGCAGTCGCAAGGAATTTTTCTTCAAAGATATCTGACTGAATTTTTGGCTCAGCAACTCCAAGACTAAATTAAGGTTCTTTCCTCCTTTATTTTGGGTAAATTTAACTCCAAAAAGTTTTTCTCAACTCTTCAGACATAAGCCCTGCATCACAGAGAAAATATGTTAGATCATACACCTACGACCAACCTAACAAAAAGCACCACAACAGAAACAAAAACATACAAATAAATGGCAGGAAAACCCCTTTCAAGCACAACTTTCATCCATCCATGGAAACCCATAACTGAAAACTAGTAAAATTTAGAACGCATACAGACTACTAACAACCTAGACAAATCAAATCAATCAAAAATACCCAAATCCACATATTTAAACCATAAATTAGCAAAAAAATAATAATTAAGAATAAAGAAAACCTAATTGAAAAATTGAAATCAGAGAAAGTAATTATGTTTTTATACCTTAGAATTTGACTCCAATGATGTTGTTGAAGCTGTTTTCATCCAAATTACTTTTAACTACCTGGACATTATAAGATTTTCTAGGAATGAATGATAAAACACAGAACAATACTTCAATTACGATCTACACAAAATTTAAACGGAAAATTATGATATGCGTCACCAAATTAACGAAGAAATAAACCCACCTCTTAGATTTTGTTCTCTAAGACTACTGATTTCTTCTCCTTCATTATCATGTTCAGTAGCTTAATCATCATATCCAAAAGATATAACAACTTATCTATTAAAACCCGTGATTTAGATCTACACGGTAATAGAAATCTGATCTAAAACCACTCGATCCCTCTCTTTCATTACCAACAGTATTTTCATATTTCAGTGGAGTTGATGGATTTAAATCTTCCATCGATGTAAACAGGTGCAGAGTTTTCATGGAGTTTCATGGAGAAAATAATGATTTTGAGATAGTAATGATATACAAACTTAGGGTTTCAATGTAAATCTGAGTATAAGGAAGATGGGAGAAGGCGATGAGAGACTGAAATTGAAACGGAAAATAAGAAACTGAGATGCGGTGAGAGATATGAGAGAGAACTGATAGCAGAGGAAGACCGGGATAAGGCAACTTTGGGAGTTGGGACCATAGAAACTAGTCCCCCTCGCAGACTTAATTAGACTTCATCTAGAAGCTTTTTTATTTACTAAATTACCAGTAATGTTACGTCTTCCGCCGGAAATCGATTCACTTTTCCGTACTTTTCATTATAAAAACGTCTTCCGTGTCGTCCATAAAGAATGGTCTCGGAAGTCGTAATTATAAATCCCAAATAGACTTAATATTTTCATTTTCCACCACTAGTATTGCTCGAGTTTTGGCGATCGATTTAGCACCCTATAGGCTTGCCGACGGCAAGTCGATTGTTCAAGGGAAAAGTGGGGCCGCCAATGATCATGCTGACACTTCTTTAATCATTTGTAGGAAGATCTAAGCCGTCCAACTAGGCTGGCAAAGTTGGACGGTCGTGATGTGTTTTGAGACTCTTCTTAACAGTCTCAGCTCGTTTGAGCTACTTTGTACAGCGCCATCACCCATATTTGGGGTCGGCGTTCAAAGCGCTGGTGGCTGAGGGAATGGGACTCGATCGACTAGGGCACTAGTGGGCCCGTCAATGGTCACTGTGGTCATTCCCTAGTTCTGTTAGGAGTAAACTATGCTTGTTAAATTGAGCGGCCAAATTGTGTGATCGTGATCGTTTCTGAGACTGACATGGACAGTCTAGATTTCCCTTAGGGAAATTAAACATGTTCAATCGAGCTATCCTTAATCAAAAGTGCGTGGATACGAGATTCTCTTTGTTAGAGAATGATGTAGCATGTGTGGGTATTTCACGCAGATCTCAATATTGGCACTTCGGGAGATGCATGCTACTTTGCTGAGAGTGAACACTTAATCGTCATGTGATGTCAATGATGAGAGTTAACATAGCACGGAAGATACTAGGTGAATCACGCATTAATTGATAATGCTAACAAAACATAGAATTTCACAGAATATTTGGGATTGCCATTGCACACACTATTCTGAGTGAATTTCATGTATATATTCATATTGAATTGCTTCAAACAAAGCGAAGAGGTTTTCTGCACTCATTACTTCTTAAACGGCTTTACCCTTTGTAGGGCGATGGCGCATTAAATACTGGTTTTACAATTTTAGCCCTGAATTAAAATCCACCATCAACATTAAGTCCCATGCTTAGCACGTAACGGTTACACTATTGCGGGGTAAGCATTAGATGGTGACGAACAAAGATAAAACTTATGAGACAAAGTTAGACGTTACCAGGAGAGATGGGTCGTCCTGTCTTTGGAACATGTCACGTTCAAAAGACGTCCAGGTGAGCGTTCCCCTAGCATGATGTCGGTTGGCCTCAGGTAGATTAGGCATATGGTTGTTTGGGATCTCAAACTATTCACGACGATGTCGTAATTCTCGACTCTGGTGTGGACGAGCCCTATCATGAGGAATATCCCTAAAAGGTTGCTGAAGCAATTTCTGAAAAAGATGTTGAAGCAGCTCCCAAATAGAACGTTGATGTAGCTTCCGAGAAGGGCGTCAAAGCGGCTTCCGGAGAGGAGGTTAAAGAAGCTCCTGGAGAGGACTCTAGTGAAGGCATCATTGGCCCTGGCGTTGACGACACTTCTTTGATGTTTAGTAGTCTTTGTTTCATGCGTCTGGAGCTAGGGCTTGATCGAGTAATAATCCCTTATTCATGCTGGAACTTCCATTTGTTATATCACGTGTGTTGTACTTCTGTGAACAGGAGATACATGATTCGTATTTGTTAGGTGCGGAGGCTCTATCTCCAATTAATAGCGCGTGTGATGTGATTGGACACGTCTAAAGAAGTAATTGCAATTTGGGAATACCGCGTGCTCTAGCTCGCTGCTTCCTGATTTCGTGAAGGGATTTCCCAAAATATGAAAATTACAGATGGAGAAACTTCTTTCTGGGATCTAGGCACAATGAGAAGGTGATTGAGAGGTTGTTTCGTCATTGAAGCAGCTGCACTTCAGGGTACGAATGACGCTTTCCCTAAGAACCATGTACTGGTTGCTTGATGATTTCTTTCAGTCATCTTGATCTTTCTGATTGCGATGACGATATGCTGGGGATGCTTGTATGGGCACAATCCTCCGGAGCTGTTAAGTGAAGTAGACGACGTGCCGCTATCAAGTCTTCAAGGACTTTGTTTCAAGCAACATCCTTTGAACCGTCTTCTGAATCTCGGATGGTTGTATGGCATCGCATCCCGAGTTACACTTCAGAATCGATGGCGTGGCTGGACACGTGAAAACATCTCTGATTTTTACTTTGGAGTCTTTGATGCACATGTACGTCTTCATGTTGATAATTTTTTGCGGCTCGTAAAGCTTCAACAGTGATGATTGCTGAAATAAACCGATTGGGGGACGTGAAGGCATCCTGTGCTGGCAGTCCCCATGTGTAATTATCCCGAGCTTATTTTCTCTTGAAAGACGTACTTCCATTGTATTTGCTGGTAAGGTGTTCCAGCGGCTTCGGCCTCTGAAGAGAGCTGAAGCGGCTTCGGGAAAGAGTGCGATGCGGCTTCTTCTGGAGAGAGCGTTGAAGCGGCTTCTTCTGGAGAGAGCATTGAAGCGGCTTCTCCTTCAGTTTGATGTTCCCCTTGCAAATTACATGCTTCTTGATTGACCATCTCTCTTTTGTTGAAGAAGTCCTTGACTGACGGTGAAGGAATTTCATGCTTTGTCCGTAATGGTTGTTGCTATGGTGAAGCTTTGGCGAGCAACAACGATTCTTGGCAGCATCTATGAGCAGAAGAGACTGGCAGGGAGAGGCATGGTAGCTACTTTCACGAACTCGGCAGTCTTCATATAATGGTAGAGATCGTCTCGTTATTAGAGGGAGAAGGAACCGATAGCTTCCTTGATGTTTCCTCATGGAATGGAGAAGAGGGAGACAGTCCCCTGCCCACGAGTATCTATTGAACTTTCAACTTGCTAGATGTTGTCACAATGGGTCTCTGAAGAAATAATTTGGATGAGAGTTGGAGTTGAACCCAATGTTGATGAGGATCGTACGAGTTGCTGATCATGAGGCCATATTTGTGTCTACGTTGTGTTTAATATACATCTAGGCATATCACTGGTCTTTAAACAATATGTCTGCTCCCTCGAATACGTCTACGTCTTTGGGCATCTTGGAATCATAATGACAGCGGGCTTGCGTCTCTCCAAATTCAGCATCTTTGAGATGGGTAGTGCTAAGCAGTCTTCAGCGACGCTCCTTTGCCTTTATCATCTTTGGATCGTGTCTTTGAGGAGTAGGGAAGTTCCCTCATGCGAATGACTTAATTAATAGGTTCTGCAAATATGATGAAGCTCTTGACATGGAGAGTCTGTATGTACCTCTAGAGTCCCAGGCGCAACCTCCTTTGGTAACGCAACTACTCCTTCTACGGGATACGAAATTCTGAAAGCGTCCCTCATAGGTGTTGTTGTCGTCGAGCCAGATATGGAATATCTTGGACGTTGTTTTATCATTGTGGCAGTCGTGCATGTGGTACTGGAGTTGAAGTGGGCGATTTTGGACGCGCATGATGTCGTATCTCGGTGGTTTTTCTCTTGCTGCTTCAATGAAACCTCTTACATAAGGTTGAAGGTGGTATTTCCTGTTGGTCCGACGTGTCGAAGAAGCTTTATCCTCCATTCATGTCATGAGCAGCGTGACTGGGTGCGCTGTTTCTGAGGAGGTGGTTTCAAACTGGGAGTTCCACCGAGATGTGTTTATAAAGTTTGAATTCAATGCTTCCTGGTTCTATGAAGGGTTTTCTAAAATCCAAAAGCTGCAAGATGAAACAAACGAAGTCCTCCCTCGTGGACCTCATTGCTCGGAAAGAAGAGGAGATCGAGAGGCTATCCCTGGAATTGAAGCTGAAGCAGGCTGCTCTCCGTAAAATGAAAGGCGCTCTTTCCAAAAATAACGAGTTGTTGCTGAAAGACTTCCCTTGAATACTTGCGCATTTTCTTTTACATTTCCCTTTTAGGTGTTTCGAGTGATCTGAGGAATTCCTTTCACAGTTTGATTTCCTGGCTTTTGAACTAGTAGGTAATTGAATTTTTGAATTGGTTTATTTTTGAGATAATTTTATGAATGACTTTCTGAAAGGAATTATGTTTGAATCGGCTGAAAGCTGGTATTCTGGTTTTGAATACGATCATTCTAAGTATCTCGTAAAAATTGAAAATGTTGCATAAAAAGGGAAACATGTAAAAGGAAGATAATGTGGTGTCTAAGAAAAACTGCATCATTGACTCCCTTCCTCGATGTGAGACGCATGCATCAAGTCCCCGACAGGCTTTTAAAATGTAAAATTGTTTAACGAACTTACTTGTTCACAAGATCTCGGTTGAAAGAGACTTGAATTCTCCAAGGGTGATCACTTCGAATCCAAGTTTTTATGGCGTGCCTCGAGAAACCCGTAGTTGGTTCGATCACTTCGATGAAACTGCACACGTTAATCTTCGTAGAAAGGGGGTAACTCTCGGAGTTAATCTTCCTTTGGAGAATATGCTTCAGGCCGTTGCGTTCACTGGTAGAGCGATGAATGAATCTGTGGCAGTGGCAGTACCTCGGGTCCTCCATCTCTTGATCATTTGGAGGAAGCCATACGGGAGGTAATTGAACTTCCCTGTCTCGCACCCAAACTTCTAGTAATTCCAGAATCTTCCTTGTTGGAAATGGGAAGTGCGGGTATTCCAGATCTGGTTTCTCTTGCGTTAACGGATACCGTCGTGAGAACTTATGCGGACTTTGGTGCGAAGCTCGTTTCAAGGGCGGAGTAGAGACGTGAGCGTATGTTGATGCAAACACAAACCATTTAGCTCGGTGATCTTGTAGACGCATAAATTTTCTTAAGGAATCTGCATCGGTAACAGTAGCACTATGAGGTGGTGGAACTAAGCACCGTTCATTAGTGCAATCTTTGTTTTCTTGAATGCCTTGGTTGATTTCTCCTTATTCAGGTGCTTCTGGTAGAGTATGAGCAGTTGAGGTTGCGCATTGTTGAATAACCCTCCGAACTTCTGCGAGGGTCTCTTGACACATATTTTTTAACAAATCTTCGTAAGCTGGGTGCTTATCTTTTATCTCGCGGTACCATGACTCTCTTGGCAAGTCGTTTCCCCGTGAAACTGTTTCATCTCCTTGCTGTTGGTTGAATCTTGGGGATTGTTTCCTTTCTGCTCATGTTTGATGTCTGCATCGTTGATGGCATTCGCTGGGTGGACGCTTTCCGATTCCTCCTACAATCGGTTTACATTCCTTAGAATATGAATCATTTCGTCTTGCTGCTTGGCGATGTTAGCTTGATTCGCGAGAACATCTTCTAACATCCTGGCCATGTCTTTCATAGTGATTGGATTCTGATCACTTGTGATTTTCGGAGAATTCAACTGGTAGGGATACATCACGGACAAGAAATTGAGATTGGTGATTTTAATGAGATCAGGTTAATGACTGAGTTTTAGAACTAAGATCTACCCGTTCTCAATTTAGGAAGATTGAAATGAAAATTGAAATCAATTTTTTGCAACCGAGAGATCAACCTCCCACTGTGGTCGCCAATTGTTTGAGGGTAAAATCAGATTCTTCAGTTTTTGGTAAACTTGGGTGTGTTGATGAGAAACGAATTCAAACCCTAAACAATGCACTACACGGGAGTACTTTTAGATTCGAGAGATCAATCTATAAGACTCTGGCCTAAACCAAGAAATGGTCATTCCAGATTCAATTCGGTCACAAGGTGAAGGAGAAGGGTTGATCTTAGGGAGGGAAGCGAAGAAGGTGTTGGTTGTTTATGACTTGTATCAGAATGTCGAACTGGCTTGCATAATGTAAGCTATCAGTTATGGGTGTTTTTCTGGATACTGTGTTGATAAAACTTGTGATGTTCGTGTTGTTTGAAAATAGGTTGAAGAACCTATTTATACAAGTCACTTGAGCGCAATCCTCATCTCGTAGGAAGTGGAGGAAGTTGAGTGATGGAGTAGTGGGGTCGTGTAGGTGATTGTCACACGATCACGCCTTTGCCCATTTCCCTCATCACCGTTAACCGTCCACCTTTCCTGACACGTTCTCGAAATAGGCGCGTTGCACGCCGAACGCTGTAAACCGCCAGACCAATACCCCAGTAAGTATCCCCCAGTTTGTGACATGTTTGATGTCTCGAATGAGTGGCTCAAGTCGTGGGACTTATCGCAAAAAATAGCATACGATGCTATTAGGTTAAATAACTAAGTTATTTATATTCATAAAATAGCGTACGTGCTCGATGCATGTAATGCATCGCTTTTAAGCAAGCAACTCAAAACAATCAATATGCATGAAGCATCGTTGTTTTAACGCTTGATCGGATAAGTCACGGATTGAGCGTCTTAAAATGGTAGCATGCCAGACTACCTTTGGGTGATCGTTTGAGGGATGTGTAAACAAGCCATCACTTGATCGATCACTCCCTGTGAAAGAGAGGCGGCTGGTGATTGTCATGCTTCTTTGCAGGTTTGCTGGAAATAAATCTACATCGTCCAATTATGCATGTAAAGCTGGATGGACAAGATGATTTACGGAAGTTGTGCATTGCCGTTGATTAAATTTAGGTTTTAGGGACGTGCGAATGTCCCTTCTTCGGCTGATCGAATCCAAGCACTGGGTGCCAATTTGAACGGACCGGTCGGGCATGCGTGGAGATGAGATGCCGGCGTGCATGATTACACCTCTCGGTCCCTCAAAAATTGAATCTAGGCCACTCGATTCGGCCGGCGAAGGTGAGTGGCCACGATCAATTTGCGACCGCCGCAAAACGTGAATTAGGTTTTTGAACAGCTGCGGCCATTCTAGTTCGATATATCAACTAGATGTTCCATTGACCTCCCTTAGGAAAGTCGGTCGAACATGGATAGAGTCGGGCCGGCGGTGATCGTACTGACATCTTCGGTGTCGCCTGAGATTGAATCTAAGCCGCTTAACTAGGTCGGCCAAGATGGATGGTCGCGATTGATTTACGACAGTAGGGTGTTGCCGCAAACGCGATTTTAGGGTTTTCAAAGCAACACGTTCAAGCTACTTTGGGAAAACGATTTGGTGTGTTCCGGCTTTTCCATGGAGAGGTGAAAGCATTGGTACTTCTTTGGTTGTTCGAGATGTGATCCAAGCCGTCTAACTAGGCCGGCAATGTTGGACGGTCATGATCGATCTGCGACAGCTGTGTATCGCCGCAACCCAAATTAGGGATTTGCTCACAACGCGTTTGCTCGAGTTTGGGCGATCGATTTAGCACCCTATAGGCTTGCCGCTGGCAAGTCGATTGTTCAAGGGGAAATTGGGGCCACCAATGATCATGCTGATACTTCTTTAATCGTTTGTAGGAAGATCTAAGCCGTCCAACCAGGTTGGCAAAGTAGGACGGTTGTGTTGTGTTTTGAGACTCTTTTTAACAGCCTCAGCTCGTTTGAGCTACTTTGTACAGCGCGATCACCCATATTTGGGGCCGTCGTTCAAAGCGCTGGTGGCTGAGGGAATGGGACTCGATCGACTAGGGCACTAGTGGGACCGTCGATGGTCACTGTGGTCATTCCCTAGTTCTGTTAGGAGTAAGCTATGCTTGTTAAATTGCGCGCCCAAATTGTGTGGTCGTGATCGTTTCTGAGATTGACATGGACAGTCTAGATTTCCCTTAGGGAAATTAAGCATGTTCAATCGAGCTATCCTTAATCAAAAGTGTGTCGATACGAGATTCTCTTTGTTAGAGAATGATGTAGCCTGTGTGGGTATTTCATGCAGATCTCAATATTGGCACTTCGGGAGATGCATGCTACTTTGCTGAGAGTGAACACTTAATCGTCATGTGATGTCAATGATGAGAGTTCGGCTGAGAACATAGCACGGAAGATGCTAGGTGAATCATGCATTAATTGATAATGCTAACAAAACATAGAATTTCACAGAACATATGAGATTGCCATTGCACACACCATTCTGAGTGAATTTCATGTATATATTCATATTGAATTGCTTTAAACAAAGCGAAGAGGTTTTCTGCACTCATTACTTATTAAACGGCTTAACCCTTTGCAGGGCGATGGTGCATTAAATACTGGTTTTACAGTTTTAGCCCTGAACTAAAATCCACCATCAACAATAAGACATCGCCATAATCATTTGAATGCTATTGTGATTATGTATGGGTATGAGGTGAGTATTTCATCTTAGGGAACAATCTTTGCATGTGTTCTAAGGAAGTAAGTTCATAAACTTGTTTGTGAACCGAAAAGGAAATTGCCAGGTGTTATTGGTTTTGTTATTCATTGCATATCTTATGAACAACCAATATGTGTGATTGAGTATAACCGCTCACAACTTGTTTGTGTTCTTGGTAGAACTATTCATAAAGGCCTGACTTATGTATTGGTATGACTTTTATTAGTGAAAGCGATCTTAAGTAATCACCTGAGATGGTATGATCGGGTTTGTGTTTTGTCTGACCAAATATGGGAAAGGAGAACCGATCCTAGTAAGAGGTGCAGTACATCACAAAGGGGAACCGATCCTTGTATGGGGTGCAACAAGGTTTATAGCATAAAGGGGAACTGATCCTATGGACATGTGCAACACATATAAGTTAGATACTATATATATGTGGGGAACAGATCCTAGTACCTAGTCAACCGAATTTTGGAAAGATAGTGTGACTATGCACAATACTCACATGGAAGGTAGAACGAAAACTTGTTGTGGTAGAACCGTTGAACCCATGATTATGACTGAATGTTGGTTTGATCAATCACATAGTTCTTGAAAGTCAGATGAACCAATTCTAAACTTGTTTGGAAGTGTGGCAAATCGGTTTCAAGGTTGTAAGTGTGAAAGAGAACTTACAAAGTAAGGATGTCAACATACTTTGAACACGTACTATGAATGTTTATTTCTTTAATTGTTCAAAGATATTCCTTAACGGCTAACGGAAGAGAATCCCAGGATCGAAACATAAGTAAGTTAAGAATCTTTTAATTAAGGTTATTAATTTCATTTTGCAGGGAAATTCCAGAATTAGTAACGTGCATTTACTAATTAGATTTTCCGAGAGATTTCGATCATTATTTTTGGACAGAGCATTTCCAAGAATATGAAAACCGAATTTGTGCTTTAATGAATATCTTGAGAATATTTTCGGTTTTGGAAATTCCTTGGTGTCCAAATTTCCTTGTCTATAAATACTTGAAATTTTCCTTTCTAGGAAACTAATCCTTCGTAACAACAGACTTCCTCTTTTGTTGTTGTTACTGGTGTAGCCGCCTATTCGGAGAGGAGAGTAACCTAATTAGGAAAAATCTCTTACGGCCGCTCAGTTTAAAGTCTTCTTTGGGATTGAGAAGCTCTAGCGTGTACCGTTGGTGGGAAACTAGATAATTGCGGTTTATCTTTTGTTTTCGATTGATTTGATTGACTAACAGTGGTTGAAATCTGATTGCACCTAGTTTGTTTATTCTTGAGAATCTTCTTTTCTGATATAAGATTCACTCAAACTAGTTCAGAGTTTCGACAGGGATCTTTAGACTGTTGTGAGTTCTAAAGAAGATGTTGTTATAATCCATTGTTAACAGACTCCGTTCTGTGCGTGATTTATCACAAGAGATTCAAGTGATTGTGTGCATGTTTTTATTGAAGATTTAAGAAGATTTGAAGACAGAGAAGACATTGAAGATTTGACTTCGATTTATAATCTTTGGTGTGCACAATACTTGGTTTTTAGTAAAAGAGGATCCAATTAATAATCGGTTTATCCTTGTGTTAGATTGGATTGATTAATTGAGTAGATCGGCATCAACACAGTTCTTTGGATTAAGAGTGTTGTTGGCTTAATATTAAACGATTACTTTGGTAATTGAACATAAGATAGATATAAGGACCTGACGAAGGAGTTTATGTTAATATAAACGGAAGAGCCTTTGTCCGACTCATATCACTTGGTTGAATAGAGTTGATACCAAACAGATTTGTTGTTCCTTTACTGTTTGGAATACGAACCAAAGGAATTGTTCCAAGTACGTGACTTATTTATAAGTTGGAGGCGTGGGAATACAAACGGAACTAGGTGAACTATAGGTTTAGTTACTTGGTCTCAACTATACGAAGTTAGGTGTAATTTTGTGTAGCGACTTAATCCTGAGAGTATTCAATTCAGGACAAGGTCCCGGGATTTTTCTGCATTTGCGGTTTCCTCGTTAACAAAATCTTGATGTGTCATTTACTTTATATTTACGCATTATAATTTTTTTATTATAATTAAAGTAATCGACAAACGTTAATTCCTATTTACTTGATAAGCAATTCTACTGTGTTTGGTTTAGTCCGAACCTTTGTATCAAGTAAACATACTTCGTTGTTGTATTTTCTCGATCTCGTATCCATAAACGATTACACGACCGATTAGTTGTATTGTCTCGACTCTTTCCATAGACAATCACCTTCGGAGAAAGGACTTATAGGTAGGAAAAGTTTTTGCTTGAGGTATATTTGGGTACCCTCGCTTTTTCAATCGGTATCAGAGCAGGCAAACACGAAAATATCTAACAATCTGTGTTTGGTGCGATCCAACCTATAAGAGTTGAACCCAATGTCTAATTCAGTTAACGTTATGCAAGAGTCTAAATACTCAAAAGTTGAAGATGTTATTACTTCGTTGACTCATGACCCTGAAGTTACGAAAATATCTATGTCTATCTCTAATGATACAGAAGATGCTGATAAAGAGTTGGTAAACCTCCTAAAGCCTATACAATCTCTGTCTTCTAAAGTACTTATTTTAAAGATAGAGTCAAATCTTCTTAAACAGAAGATCAGAGAAAAAGACATTCAACTGAATTGTCTAGCCAAAGAGAAAATGGATCTCGCTGTCAAACTATAAGCTCTTGGCAAATCTCTTACAGATAAAGAGACACGTCCTATGATTCTGACTAATGATGCTGTTGTGATTTCTTCTGATGAGGAAACTAAAAGTCCTTGCTCGACTTTTACAGACTGTGATAAAACCGGTTTAATCACATCTAAAACATATCAAGATGATGGTAGTTTTCCCAACTACATCAAGTTAGAAGAGGATGAGAAACCAGCTTCTAGATCTACTGATGATCAAACGAAATCGTGTCCAAAGGAAACTTTGAACCGATTCCGTGGTGATTGTAAGGAATATAATTTTTAGTTACTTGATAGGAAACTTATACTTCTTCAACATACAGTGGTAAAAATTTTGAAGGAAGTTTCTTGTCTTAAAAAACTGAAAGATCATTCCTCAGTGGAAAGACAGATTATACCACATCCCGATAAGATCAACTCAAAGGAGTCAGAGGAAAGAGTTGATAATCGCTTTTGGAAAAAAGTTCCTCCGCACCCGTATCGAAATAGTTCTGGTTTTGATGAGGAACGACTCCAGAAGGAAGGGAAAGAGCGAATCTCTGCCAAAAGAAACAATCAGGAATTTCCGATAGTTGTTTCAGATGATCACACTAATGTTAATAATAAGGAAGTCCTTAGAATGAGAAAATATAATGAAAATATCATTGAAATAATTAAGAGAGATTTAGCTATCTCCGAGAACTCTCACATTAGTACGTTTTCTCCACATGATCGTATCTCTAGAGTTAGAAAAGATCATCGTCTTGGGAGAAAATATTTTGGGCAGAAATTTCCTAAAAGAAACATGAACTATGTTTCTGATATTCACTGTAAGATGGAAAGAGCTTACTCTGATGTAACTTAGTTGTATCATATGTTATGCATTCTCATCCTTTCGTGCTCATAATCTTAGATGGGAAAGGCACAATAAAACAAGAGCACATGTATTTTGTGTAGTTGTTTATCAGAAAAATTTCTGTGACAATATATGGGTTGCTGGGAATCCATGGTAGTCTAAAATGTGTTCATGTTTAACATGATTTTCCAAAAGTAGGTGTTATTTGGAATTTTCGGATTTTAATAATCCTTCCAAACTTGAGAATTTCGGGCCAAGGAAACGAAATATATTCCCTTATATTTTCGGATTCTCCGAAGGTCTTTTGGTATGAAAGTTGTCTCTTTTAAAAGGAGGAACTTTCTCTTACTTGTATTCTGATACCCTGATCAATCCTATATATATATATGAGAAAGCATGTCTCCAATAACTCGCAGTGTCTCAAAGGCTAATAAGGAGGAAGCTCAAAAGGTTAAGGATTGTCAAGGAATCAATATAGAGAGGAAGAAAAAGGGCATACCAAACATCATGTCTGATTATGATTCTGATAGTTCAGTTGGATCACAAGATGAGTCATGTCTGTTAGCTTACAACAAACAAGATCCAACCAAAACCCAATGGATTCGTTCTGATAGTATGTCTCAATATATCCAAGGTTTTGTAGAACTAGAAACAAATCTTGCTATGACTATTCGACATCAAGATTGGGTAAAAGAGAAGTATGAAGGAACAAGAGGAATTCTTGCTGAGCTCAAATCTCTAATTGAAGAACTTGAAAAACAAGAAGTGGTTGCTGACAAGTCCCTGGAGACATGCTTTAAAATTTTGAACACTGAAGAGACCTCAGTGAACAACAAGAGCACCGCTAGACATTAAGTTATTTGCTGTTTTGCTTAATCTAGAATAATAGACATCAATTTTGATTTCTTTCATTGATTGTATTGGTCTATTATGAATAAAACTATTATGAATAAAATTATTTGATTGGTAACTTTTCCTATGATAGTTTTCGGTTTACATAGCCTGTGATTGAATGCTTTTATCTTATTGATATCTATGTTTATGGGATGTTTGATTTCGGTTTTACTACCTTAATATTCAATATCATATATATTGTGAACCCTTATGGTTTGGGTGACTTTTTGGTTTAGCAGGATTAAGTTCTACCCATGTCGGTAGGCTTTATCAAAGAATCATGAGGGGTTCTGGTAGAAACAATATGTGGAAAAGTCACAATATTTTGAATCGGTTTTGGTTTAGCATAAAAGCATATGTGTTTCGACGGTTTTCAACTCTTGCTTGCAATTGTTAAAACTGGTTTTTAACCTTTCTCTGGTAAAGGTTGAGGATTGTTGTTATTCTCTTACTTATGCATAAGGATGACAACGTGATGATATTTCGATATCAATTCTTTCTGGACGAAGATGCAAACATATTGGAGAAGTGGATGCGAAATTTGAGGTAACAATCTTGTTAGTTGATCGTTTTCCTGTTTAAGAAAAGCCTGAGTTTATATTATATATATTTGTTGCTTTTGCTTAACAAAATTTCGGTACAACTGATTTTTATTCCATGATGTGTGTGTGGATATGTGATTCAATTGGTCCTGGTTAAGAAAAACTATTAATATCTTGCTTTATTGCGTGGTATCAATTGTTTAGGATTACAAAATTTTGGTACAACTGATTTTGTGTGTGATTCAATTGGTTCCGGTTAAGAAAAATTGTTGTTATCTTGCTTTTGTATGGTATCAATTGTTTAGGCTTACAAAATTTCGGTGCAATTGCGGTGCTTTTAATGTCTATGTTGTTTCAATTGCTTCCGGTTGAGGTGAATAATTATGCAAGTTGATTTATTTTGGTTTGTATGAATTATTTATGGATTAACGAAATAAAAAAGTGTACGGGATGAGTTGTTAGGCCAATTCGATTCCGGATAAGAGAAACTAAGTTAACTCTAATCTTAGTTAGACTTATCGAAGTGAGGTTTCGGTTATTCAAGTCTAATCGAATGCCTTAACAAGAAATGCTAGTTAACTAACCTAGTACTTATCTTGTTTAAAATTGAAAGGTCTAAGTTTATGGATAATTAAAACTTGATGAGAAAAATAGAGTTTATCTTTATTTTGGTCTGATCAAATCAAGCGGTTGTTTTTTAACAATCGGTTTAGCAAAGGGACTAAAGTGCTTAGTTGATTTTTGGTTTGCTAAACTAAATTGGAAAAATTGTTTCGGAATTTTTTTTCCTTGATAACATATCAAAATAAAACTACTTGTAGTTTCGGTTTTGACATTGGTTATCAGAACATGATGTGTGGAACCCTCGTGCCTAACTCTACAGGTTGCAAGTCTTTTGAGATTTGTAAGATTCTTTTAGTGTTGTCCTTTATTTTTTCGTTTCTTTGTCATTTTTGTGACAAAAAGAGGGAGAAATATATGGAGTAAACAGGTGATACTGGCATTGATTTTATATTGATTGGTATCGCTAAGGAAAAGAACAATGATGCTTGAACGTTTATCTAACGAAAGAGTGAAAGCACAGACTAAGGGGGAGTAACATGCCATATGAATTGGTATAACAAAGACATGCGGGTTGAATATCTACCTATCTTCCTTAGGGGGAGTAATATCTTTGTTATTATAATGTCAACAACGACATTTTCAAGGATTGAATGTAAGCAGTTTTACTGTGCTGTTGAATCGGGAATCAAGCGGATGTGTAATGAATTCTTGTAATTTGTTTATCCATATGATGTAAGAGTTTTGTTACTAAAATTGAAAAAGGGGGAGATTGTTAGAGCATGGCTCGGTTGAACCCACCAAGCGTTGGTATGTCAAGTTTGGTTGTCATATTTTAGTGAATCAAACCTCATGTTAAGAGTTGCTTGATTATGTACTAAAGTCAACTTCGTATAGGTTAGCTTGAAAGTATTAGGATATGAGACATTACAAGTATTGCGAAGTCTTGAAGATGTGAATAAGCAAGGAGATACAACGATAACAATCATCCTTCCACTTGAGGTTAGTGATATTTGACTTGAACTGTTTCATTCCCTAACGTCTCTTTCAAGTCGTTCATATTGAAAACATAACTGCGAAGAATATTTGAACTCTAGATAGACATAGTATTAAGGAATACAATACGAGGTTTATTGCTTAACCATTAAACTTTTTAGATAAGACATCGCCATAATCATTTGAATGCTATTGTGATTATGTATGGGTATGAGGTGAGGATTTCATCCTAGGGAACAAAGTTTACATGTGTTCTAAGGAAGTAAGTTCATAAACTTGTTTGTGAACCGAAAAGGAAATTTCCAGGTGTTATTGGTTTTGTTATTCATTGCATATCTTATGAACAACCAATATGTGTGATTGAGTATAACCGCTCACAACTTGTTTGTGTTCTTGGTAGAAATATTCACAAAGGCCTGACTTATGTATTGGTATGACTTTTATTAGTGAAACCGGTCTTAAGTAATCACCTGAGATGGTATGATCGGGTTTATGTTTTGTCTGACCAAATATGGGAAAGGGGAACCGATCCTAGTAAGAGGTGCAGTACATCACAAAGGGGAACCGATCGTTGTATGGGGTGCAACAAGGTTTATAGTAGAAAGGGGAACCGATCCTATAGATATGTGCAACACATATAAGTTAGATACCATATATATGTGGGGAACCGATCCTAGTACCTAGTCAACCGAATTTTGGAAAGCTATTTTGACTATGCACAATACTCACATGGAAGGTAGAACCGAAACTTGTTTTGGTAGAACCGTTGAACCCATGATTGTGATTGAATGTTGGTTTGATCAATCACATAGTTCTTGAAAGTCAGATGAACCAATTCTAAACTTGTTTGGAAGTGTGGCAAATCGGTTTCAAGGTTGTAAGTGTGAAAGAGGACTTACAAAGTAAGGATGTCAACATACTTTGAACACGTGCTATGAATGTTTATTTCTTTAATTTTTCAAAGATATTCCATAACGGCCAAGGGAAGAGAAATCCAAGATCGAAACATGAGTAAGTTAAGAATCTTTTAATTAAGGTTATTAATTTCATTTTGCAGGGAAATTCCAGAATTAGTAATGTGCATTTACTAATTAGATTTTCCGAGAGATTTCGATCATTATTTTTGGACAGAGCATTTCCAGGAATTATGAAAACCGAATTTGTGCTTTAATGAATATCTTGAGAATATTTTCGGTTTTGGAAATTCCTTGGTGTCCAAACTTCCTTGTCTATAAATACTTGAAGTTTGCCTTTCTAGTAAACTAATCCTTCGTAATAAAATACTTCCTCTTTTGTTGTTGTTACTGGTGTAGCCGCCTATTCGGAGAGGAGAGTAACCTAATTAGGTGAAATCTCTTACGGCCGCTCAGTTTAAAGTCTTCTTTGGGATTGAGAAGCTCTGGCGTGTACCGTTGGTGGGAAACTAGATAATTGCGGTTTATCTTTTGTTTTCGATTGATTTGATTGACTAACGGTGGTTGAAATCTGATTGCACCTAGTTTGTTTATTCTTGAGAATCTTCTCTTCTGATATAAGATTCACTCAAACTAGTTCAGAGTTTCGACAGGGATCTTTAGACTGTTGTGAGTTCTAAAGAAGATATTGTGATAATCCATGTAACAGACTCCGTTCTGTGCGTGATTGATCACAAGAGATTCAAGTGATTGTGTGAAGGTTTTTATTGAAGATTTAAGAATATTTGAAGACAAAGAAGATATTGAAGATCCGACTTGGGTTTATAATCTTTGGTGTGCACAATACTTGTTTTTTAGTAAAAGAGGATCCAATTAATAATCGGTTTATCCTTGTGGTAGATTGGATTGATTAATTGAGTAGAACGACATCAACACAATTCTTTGGATTAAGAGTGTTGTTGGCTTAATCTTAAACGATTACTTCGGTAATTGAACATAAGATAGATCTAAGGACCTGACGAAGGAGTTTATGTTAAGATAAAAGGAAGAGCCTTTGTCCGACTCATATCACTTGGTTGAATAGAGTTGATACCAAACAGATTTGTTGTTCCTTTACTGTTTGGAATACGATCTAAAGGAATTGTTCCAAGTACGTGACTTATGTATAAGTTGGAGGCGAGGGAATACAGACGGAACTAGGTGAACTATAGGTTTAGTTACTTGGTATCAACTATACGAAGTTAGGTGTAATTTTGTGTAGCGGCTTAATCCTGAGAGTATTCAATTCTGGACAAGGTCCCGGGGTTTTTCTGCATTTGCGGTTTCCTCGTTAACAAAATATTGTTGTGTCATTTACTTTATGTTTCCGCGTTATAATTGGTTTATTATAATTAAAATAAATCACACAAACGTTAATTCCTATTTACTTGATAAGCAATCCTATTGTGTTTGGTTAAGTCCGAACCTTTGTATCAAGTAAACATACTTTGTTGTTGTATTGTCTCGATCTCATATCCATAGACAATCACACGAAGTGTGAACCGATTAGTTGTATTGTCTCGACTCTGTCCATAGAAAATCAGTTTTGGAGAAAGGACTTATATGTTGGAAAAGTTTTAGCTTGAGGTATATTTGGGTACCCTCGCTTTTTCAGATATGATCATAATTGTATGATCATAGTATTAGGGAATTAGACTACGAAGTATAACGCTTATCTTTTAAACTTCGTAGATATGACATCGACATAATCTTGTATATGTTGTTATGATTATGTGAATGTGTTATGGTGAAGATTTCATCCTAAGAAATAATTTTTTAAATTTTTTTAAAGGAAGTACATTCATGAAGTTGTTTTATGAATCGAAAGGGAAACCATTAGGCTTATTGGTACGATTATTCATTGCAAATCTTTGGATGACCAATATGTGTGAGATGGTATAACCTATCTTAACTTATGTTATGTATCTTGGTATAATAAATCACAATGGTTGAATTATGATTTGGTATGTCTGGTGTTTGTGGGTGAAAATTGTTTTCGCCGGTTTTGGTAAATTTGGGTGTGTGGATGAGAAACAAATCTAACCCTAAAAAATGCACTGCACGGGAGTACTTTTGATTCGAGAGATCAATCTGTACAATCTTGGCCTAAATCAAGAAATGGTCGTTCCAGGCTTGCTTCGGTCATAAAGGGAAGGAGAAGGGTTGGTTTTAGGGAGGGAACCGAAGAAAGTGTTGAGACCAGAATGGTTAATTCTGAAGGTGTAACTGTTTTATGACTTGTATCAGAAAGTGGAATTAACTTGTGGAATGAAAGCTATCAGTTCTTTGGTGATTTTTGGATACTGTGTTGTTCTCTGACCAAAACTTGTCCTTTGGTGGAAATAGGTGAAACCTATTAATACAAGTCATAATAAAACGTACCCTGGTCTCGTAGGAAGTGGGAACGATTGAGTGATGGAAGAGTGTGTAACCGTCAGAAACCGTTCTTCCATGATGAAGGAAGTGGATCCGTTTACACCCGTTACTTCTTGCCACCATTAACCGTCTTCATGACACTTTCTTGTAACGGGGGTATTGCACGCCGCACGTTGTAAACCTCCAGACCAATACCCTGATGAGTATCTCCCAGTTTGTGACATGTTTGATGTCTCGAGCGTTTTCGTGGAAAACATGTAGCAATTTGCTACGTGTGGCAAGTCAAAGTCAAGAGACTTGCCGCAGAAAAATAGCATGTGATGCTATTAGGCTCATCTTGGCTGGTCGCCTAAAACTTGCCACAGGCCGGTCAGTGTAGTGATTGAACAACAATGGTTGATCAGTAGCAACTCTTGATGGGGTTGTGATTAGAAGAATAAGAAGATAAGATTCATAAGAAGAAGAATTAGACGAAAGGGAAGAGGCAAGAGACGAGCAAAGAGTAAACTAACTCAAGATTATATTAATTCATGAATGAGTCCTTCCTACAGCCAACCATAATAATAAAGACAACATTCGTCAGGTCAGCGTGTGACAGGCACGCTTACAACGACTTAATCTAAACACTAGCTACGAATTACTAAGGGCACCTGATGAGATTTCAAATTGAGTTGTAGTAAAAAGTTCGTTGAGACTTGTGAAAGCAACAGATTTTAGATTTAAACTTTAAGACTAAAAATATAGCAAACTTAAATAAAAGTGATATGAAAAATATGGAGAAGACTGGGGCTATGGAATCCACTATTTACCAAAATCAAAGTGATTTATATTCTCTAATTATAATCATGCAAATCATGCATTCAAATTGATTCTTAATATTGCAATAGTTGATTTTTTAGAAATAAAAATTGTAGATCGAAAGTATGGGACATCAAAACCCTAGGCTAGCATGTTCCATCAATTGAAATGACAATTGTTTAACAAAAACCATTTTATCAATTTATTTATCTAGGCAAATAATCATATAATAATTGCATAAATTAGAGATTACCACTTTTCATTGGTGAATTAGTTTCCTCTTTCGCCCCAGAGGATGGGGTTTAGCTCATCATTAGGAAAACACGCTCAAAATTCATTTCTTATTGCTCAAAGGTGGTGTACAAATGATGAAATGGGAGAAACAATGATAACAGGGTTTGGAACAGTTATAAGTGTTACAAACTGGAAAGAACGATACAAAGGATGTGTCACTGTTACTGTAGCTCTAAGACTGTCGTTGAGCAGTCGCAAATAATGTAGGAGAAACGACTGCTTCTGTGGGTCAATGTTCTTCGTGTTCTTCAATGGCAGCAGCAGCAGCAGTTTTCTCTGGTGATCGTGTTTCGCCTCTATGATGTTCCAAAGCCTTCCCCAACTCTCCGTAACCCATCTACTGACCCTCAACGACTTATATAACCTCACTGCGCCCAAATCTCCCATCATAACTGCATATAATCTTCCATTACTCGGCTTTGAATAAAAATATTCTCGGGAATATTTTCTTCCCAGATTTAACTCCACATGCTGTTTTCTCGTGACATAAGACACCCAACACGTTGAGTCATCATCCAGAAGTGGTATAACATGGAGCAGGCACAAGAAAATCTCTCGATCACACACACAGAACTCGGAATGGACTGACTAAAACCCGTGGCACTCTGTTTCCTTCTCTCGGTTTATCTAACCAAATTCAACTGAACCAAAGGCCTTTACTAAGCCTGATAAACCCAATCAAGTCTTCCCCTGCAGACTCAGCCATTGAGTCTCGCTAAATCCTCCCAAAACTCGAACTAGAAATTTGTTGTTCTTCTGGTCATTCTTTCCCGCAATTTTTTCGAATTCAAATAAAGAAAAAGGGTGGCCCCCTAACCAGAGTGGGGGTGCCGATAGAAAATGGGAGATGTGGATGAATTTGGGTGTTGAGGATGAATTTGGACTACGCATAACCTTGGGTGCCCCTTAGCCAAATCTGAAGTCCATATAGCAAATGTCCTCCATGGGTCCAAATAGCACTTTTTGAGCAACTTTTTCCACACAAGTGTATTTCTCCAAAAACACCTACACAGACATAAAAACACCATAATAAGTACAAAATCAAGCACTAGCAATAGAGACATTGAGGACAATTCAGACACAAAAATGTGTCTATCACAAAACCATGACTTCTAATTGGTTACAAGTATCCAAAGAGCTATGAGGACATACAAATTCTCAACCTATCTCCAAGTAACTAGAATGCCAGAGAAATTGAAGGTGCCAGCTCTACAGCTGAACAAAGAATAGGGGAGACACATCTGCAATACTGCTAGATAAAGAGATATCCGCTACACAGCGAGATAAACATTGTAATATGCGTCCGCTTTACAGCTGAATAAGATTAGGAGAGAGATAAAAATGAGAGGGACATCTGCTACACAGCTGGACTAATTACGTGTGATGAGTTGAACCAGTGCTAGAAAGATCTTGTGCCAGATGGAAAGCGGACTACAAAGCAACCAATATGCATCTCTCCTCGACTCTCTCATAGTGCTCAGTAGAAACAACGTCTTCTTCGGTCTTCAACTATTGATGATAAACTCTCGAACTTCGTAGAACCTTGACAATTAATTCTTCTCTTCGATTTCTTACTTGAAACTTCCTTATAGATTTCTACTTCCCTATGGCCTTATTAAACAAAATTTAAATGTAATTTTTTTTTTCTTTTAGGAAAACAAAAATAACAATTTACATGGCCATTAGGCAAGGACTTTAGAACTTGGATCTTCTCAACTTTTAATGTCTTGGTATCATGAACTTCAACAACTTATATCGTTTCGTTTTCTTTGCTCTTGTAACTCAATCTTCAAATTTTATTTTATTTTATTTTTTTTTTTTGAATTATTATTTTATATTGTTGCTTCTAAACCTAAAACGTCTTCAACTTTCTTCATATATTTTTATGTCGCTCCGCTTGTTGATGATGATAAGTTTCTACTGAGAGAGAGTCGTAATCCAGTAACTAAGACTACATTGTGAGGTTGCTTTGTTTTCTGGCATTTCCTTCTGACCTACTTTCCTTTCCATCATGGATGGTTAGGTCCATCACGGTTACCCTCTAAAAGGAACAAGTTCTCTCCTGAATGTCAAAGATCTCAATGTCTTTTTCTCTAATGTCTCAGAAGAATGTTATCCCTAAAAATTCCAATTTCCATCTTTTCGGTGAGAAACTGTATGTAAACTTAGCTAACCGGATACTATGTGACGCTAGAAGTTTCAAAAATACAACTAAGAAGTTCTTCCCCACCCCCAAACTTAAATCTAACATTGTCCTCAATGTTTCTAATGAAAGAGCAGTACCAAAAGTAAAATAACACGAGGAGAAGTTGGAAAGATAGTACCTGGGTGAAGAGAGAAATCAAAAACTAATATACAACATACAATCGCCTCGATGGTCAATCAAGGGTAAACAGGGTCCTTCAGAGGGACCTCCTCAACATCACTTGTATGAAAGGGCTCTAAAAAGGGTTTCAATCTCTGACCGTTAACCTTCGAAGAACTACTACCATCCGGTGTCTCAATTTCAACAGCTCCATGAGGAAAGACAGTGCGAACAATAAAAGGACCCGTCCACCGAGAACGTAACTTCCCAGGGAAAAGATGCAAGCGGGTATCATACAGAAGAACTTTTTAGCCTGGAGAAAATGACTTCCTTAAAATGTTTCTATCATGCACAAGTTTCATTTTGTTCTTATACTCCTTCGCACTATCGTAAGCATCTATACGAATCTCTTCCAACTCATTGAGCTGGAGTTTCCTATGGGCTCCTGCCTTGTCAAATGAAAATTTTAGCTGCTTAACAGCCCAATAGGCTCTATGTTCTAACTCAACAAGTAAATGGCATGCCTTACCATACACAAGCCTATAAGGCGACATTCCAATGGGGCTCTTAAACGCAGTACTGTAAGCCCATAAGGCATCAGTAATCCTAGACGACCAGTCTTTATGATTAGGATTAACTGTTTTCTGTAATATACGCTTTATCTCCCTACTAGAAACCTCTACCTGACCACTAGTCTGTGGATGATATGGGGTAGCTACCTTATGTGTAATACCATATTTCTTCATCAAAAGCCTAAAGGGTCCATTAAAAAAGCGCGTCCCTCCATCACTAATTATAGCTCGCGGTGTACCAAAACGTGCAAGTATATTATTTTTCAAGAAATCAATCACAACCCTATGGTCATTGGTTTTACACGCAAACGCCTCAATCCACTTAGAGACATGGTCTACAGCGACAAGGATGTAAAGGTTACCAAAAGAATTAGTAAACGGACCCATAAAGTCAATACCCCACACATCAAAGACCTCAACAACTAAAATAGGGTTCAAGGGCATCATGTTCCTACGAGAAATGGTTCCTAATTTCTGGCAACGCTCACAAGTAACACAATGACTATGGGAGTCTTTAAACAACGAAGGCAAATAGAATCCACACTGCAATATCTTAGCAGCAATCTTCTTAGCACTAAAGTGACCCCCATAAGCATGATCATGACAAAAGGAAATAATATTGGACTGGTCACTCTCAGGTATACATCTCCTAATAATCTGGTCTGGACAATACTTAAACAAATAAGGATCATCCCAAAAGAAATGCTTCACCTCGGCTAAAAACCCAGAACGATCTTGTTTACCCCAATGTTGGGGCATTCGACCAGTAACAAGATAATTCACTATATTCGCATACCAAGGTGCTTGGGTAACAAAGAACAGTTGTTCATCATGAAAACTATCCCTTACAGGAGGAGAATCATTAAGGGTATCCACAACAAGCCTAGACAAGTGGTCCGCTACTACATTTTCTGCACCTTTTTTTATCTCTAATGTCTAAGGAAAATTCCTGCAACAATAGGATCCATCTAATCAATCTAGGTTTAGTATCCTTCTTGGAAAGAAGATACTTCAAAGCAGCATGCAGTAAAGATTATGACCTTAGAACCTAAGAGGTAGGATCTAAACTTGTCTAAGGCAAACACAATAGCTAATAGTTCCTTCTTCGTAGTGGTATAGTTCAACTGGGCATCATTCAGAGTTTTGCTAGCATAGTAAATCACATGAAGTAACTTATTTTCTCGCTGACCTAGCGCAACACCAATAGCATAATTTGAAGCATCACACATGATCTCAAAGGATAGGTTCCAGTTGGGTGCCTGGACTATGGGGGCGGTAGTGAGTAAATTCTTAAGCTTATCAAAAGCCTCTAAACAAGCATCATCAAAGACAAACTTAACGTCTTTTGCAAGCAAATTTAAAAGAGGTCTAGAAATTAAGCTAAAATCCTTAATGAATCGACGATAAAAACCTGCATGCCCTAAGAATGACCTAATATCTCTTACGGTTTTTGGGACCTATAAAGTTTTAATGAGGTCAACTTTGGCTCTATCTACCTCTATACCCTTCGAAGATACGATATGCCCTAGAACAATTCCTGAACGAACCATGAAGTGACATTTCTCCCAATTAAGCACTAAATTCTTTTCCTTACACCTAGTCAAAACTAATGACAAATGATGCAAGCACTCATCGAAAGACGAACCAAACACTGAAAAATCATCCATAAAGACCTCTAAGAACCGTTCTACCATGTCAGAAAATATGCTCAGCATACAACGCTGAAAGGTCGCAGGGGCATTACATAGCCCGAAAAGCATGCGTCTATACGCAAAGGTACCAAAGGGACAGGTAAAAGTGGTTTTCTCTTGGTCTTCTGGGGCTATGACAATATGATTATAACCGCAGTATCCATCTAAAAAGCAACAATGGCTACGTCCAGCTAATCTCTCTAGCATTTGGTCGATGAAGAGAAGGGGAAAGTGGTCCTTCCTAGTGACCTTGTTCAATTTATTATAGTCAATACAGACACGCCAACCCGTGGTCACCCGGGTTGGGATTAACTCATTGTTATCATTCTGGACTACAGTAATACCGGATTTCTTGGGAACAACCTGAACGGGGCTGACCCACTTACTGTCTGAAATGGGGTAGATAATGCCTGCATCTAACAACTTAAGAACCTCGGTTCGAACTACTTCTTTCATATTAGTGTTCAGTCAACGTTGCATCTCCCTAGAAGGTTTGGTGTCACTATCTAAATATATATGATGCATACAATCAGTAGGACTTATACCCTTAATGTCTGCTATGGTCCACCCTAAAGCTTCCTTGTTATTCTAAAGGACAGTCACTAGCCTACTTTCCTGATCACTATCCAAGTCGGATGTTATAATCGCAGGTAAAGTTTCAGATGGGCCTAAAAACACATACTTCAGGGAATCTGGTAATGGTTTAAGGTCCAACTTAGGAGGCTTTTCTAACGAAGGAAATAGGGTAGACTCAGAAACGGGTAGAGGTTCGAACTTAGGTTTCCAGCCATTACTAGTGTATATCAAAGGGGTTGAATCTAACAAAGCATTCACCTTATTAATCACATCGTCATCATCAAAATCAATCCCAAAGTGGGCTAGGCATTTCTCTAATGGATCTTCTAAAAAAGTGTTTGGTAATGACTCCTCGACTAATGTTCCTATCATGTTCACCTCTTCTATGCTCGAGTCATCTAGTTCAGAGGGTAGCTTACTAATATTAAAAATGTTCATCTCAATATTCATATTACCAAAAGACAAATTCATAATACCATTTCGACAGTTAATGATCGCATTGGATGTAGCTAAAAACGGGCGACCTAAAATCACTGGTATTTGGTTCTCTGGGTCAGGGACAGGTTGAGTATCTAGGATAACGAAAACCACTGGATAAATAAACTTGTCAACCTCAATAAAAACGTCCTCGATCACACCACGAATAATTTTAACGGACCTATCAGCTAACTGAAGTGTCATCTGGGTAGGTTTCATCTCACCAAGTCCTAGCTTAAGGTACACATGGTATGGCAGTAAGTTCACACTGGCTCCTAAGTCAAGCAAAGCTTTCTCGACACGGTATTTACCTATTGTGCAAGAAATAGTAGGGGACCCAGGGTCTTTATACTTAGGAGTAGTGGTATTATGAATAATAGAACTCACATGACTAGCTAGGAAGGCTTTCTTCTGGACACTAAGTTTTCGTTTTCGCGTACACATATCCTTAAGAAACTTGGCATAAGCGGGAATCTGCTTAATCACATCTAACAATGGGAGGTTGATAGTAACCTTCTTAAAAACCTCCAATATATCATTAAAGTTGGACTCCCTCTTAGTTGGAACTAGCAGCTTGGGAACGGGGCTCTGGGGACAAAGACGGACTCAGCAGGACCCTCATTGGTCTCTTTGGAGACTCTATCAGTCTCCTCATTTTCTGGATCAGAAGGGTGAACTACAACATGTTCACTATCAGGCATTCCTACCTTATTGTCAACTTTCTTTCCACTCCTGAGGGTTGTTATAGAATTCACATGATTGTACGATTTCTCTCCTTTAGGGTTAGGATCAGTTTAACTAGGGAATCTTCCGTCTTCTCTTTCACTAAGAAACTTAGCTATTTGGCCGACTTGAAGTTCTAAGTTAGCAACATACTGGGAATTATTCTTAAAATTCTGCCTGGTTTCTTCTTGAAAACCATAGTGGTTCTTTGATAACATCTCATGGTTCTTTGCTAACATAGTAAGGGTTTCTTCTAAGGTGGAGATCTTTTTATCATTCTGAAACTGGGGTTGACCTGAAGAGTTCTTAGCATAACCAAAACCTGGGGAAGGCTGAGAATTACTAGACTGTCCTTGATTCTGACCCTTATACCAAGAAAAATTAGGATGGTTTCTCCAACCAGGGTTGTAAGTCTCTGAGTATGGGTCAAACTTCTGACGGTTCTCAAACCTAGCATTGTTATAGACATCATGGGCTTTCTCTTCACTAACCTAACCTTCCCAAAACAAGTTATTGGGTTCTACTCCACAACTAGACACTTGAGAGGCTCTAAACCTATCATTAGGTTCAACAAGAGACCTATGTTTAGGATGATTCAATTCCAAAGCTTCTAACCTTCTAGACAAAGCAGCAAACTTAGCTTTAGACCCGAAGCTTGTATCTACCACATTGGTGCTACTTCTATTGACCAAGAGTCTTTTGGGGGGTTCAACACAAGACTCCCACTGTTGGGATTTTTCAGCGACACCTCCTAAGAAGGTAAAAGTATCATCAACACTTTTACTAGTGAACTCACCAGCGCACATAGACTCAACCATGGCTTTGGTTGAATAGTCTAAACCATCATAAATAATCTCTACGAGTTTCATCTTGTCAAATCCATGGTGAGGACACTGGGATAGGAGATCATTGAATCTCTCTAAGAACCTATAAAGAGACTCTCCCTCTTGTTGCACACTAGCACTATTTTCTGCCTAACAGACGTAATTTTATGCTTAGGGTAGAATTTCATATAGAAAGCAGCAATAAGTTCCTGCCATGTTTCAACGGATTTAGATGGTAGGTTGTTCAGCCAGGTCTTGGCTTTATCTCTTAAGGAAAAGGGAAACATCTTAAGTTTCAAGACTTCATCAGTAAGGTCTTTTATTCTAATTGTCCCACAAATTTCCTCAAAGTCCCTAATATGAAAATAAGGGTTCTCATCATCTTTCCCTAAGAATATAGGGATCATCTGAAGAATACTAGGTTTTATCTCGATATTAGCCGTAGTGGATGGAAATTTAATGCACGAAGCTCGGGTGGACCTAGTTGGGAACATGTAATCTTTCAAAGTTGTCATCGCTGGTACAGCTGAAGTACTAGAGGTATTTTCCTCACGAAGAGACAGATTATCGAAACTGAAGTTTTCAAAAACAGGGCTCTCAAAAGAAGAGTCTTCGAGCTCCCCGCCTTCACAAGAAGAACTACTAGGTTTATCACAATCAAACGACTTAGAGTGTTTCTTTTCCAAGCCCGCTCTTTAATAGCCTTGGGCATACACTAGAAAAAAAAAAAAAATCCTAAAAGGAAGGGAAGTTCTATGCAAACACAAACAAGGATGACTCCACCACAGCAAACCTACTGATTTCTAGCAAACAAAAAGCATGATGGCTCCACTTAGATTGTTTCTAGACCAGCTTATAATCCTTCGAAATGGAATTCGTTACAATTTAATAAAAACCCCTCTGGAATCAATCCGAGTTTAAGTAAGTTGAATCGAGACGAGGGAAGCTCAGTGGAGCTTTGATACCCAAGGCCTCACCGGCGTTACAAGGCGGCATATTCAACTCACAGAAACCATCATGAACTTTGAAGAATGCTTACAAGAGTAACCAATATTTTTCGAATGACTTTCCTATTAAGCTCATTACCCTATAGGTCTCGTTCTAGTCAAATTTTAGGCTTAGGTTCGCATTTGGTTTCGTTTTCCTAAGGCGGGCAAGAAGGGAACGGTGATGAAATCCGAACCCTTATCTTGTATGGACAGTCCTTGCCCTTTACTAGAAAATTAAAGCAGTCGTTTTCAAATCCTCAACATATATGTAAACGAAGGAATACAGTAACTCGCTGACAGGAGATTCGCGAGTGTTTCGACAAACTTAACTTCCGTACCAGTCGGGGGATGAACCGCTGAAGTCGACTCGGGCCACGACTCCTATGTCATGTACGAAACCGAGGGGCCGAGGCGATATCGTAATCGCCGTCCTTATCTGCAAACAGTTTATATTTAAACTACCCTTCCGTAGGATTTAAAAAAATAAAGTCCCAAAGTCCACATCCCAAAGTCTGAAAATAAAGTCCAAAATAAAAAGATAATCTAAAAAAAAAAAAAAAGTTGTCACTCTCTCCTTTAATTAATTTTTATTCTCCTTTTCTTTCGCTCCTTTCGCTTTGCTTTTACTCCAAATCTTTAAGTATTCACCAAAAGCTTTGGCAAATTTTTCTTTCGCTCCAAATTCCAAAATATATAAGGAAAAGACAAAAACCCAGAAACGTAAAGAAGAACAAATAAAATAAAAATGGAAAACAAATAAAAACCTAAAAAAAAATCTAAAAATTCT
Organism: Papaver somniferum; assembly: GCF_003573695.1. NCBI lineage: Eukaryota > Viridiplantae > Streptophyta > Magnoliopsida > Ranunculales > Papaveraceae > Papaver > Papaver somniferum. The sequence continues at coordinate 105,345,602 of NC_039365.1, forward strand.
AGCCTAAAGACAAGTCCGCGTCGGCGGCGCCAAAAATTGGTGAGATTTCAAATTAAGTTGTAGTAAAAAGTTCGTTGAGACTTGTGAAAGCAACATATTTTAGATTTAATTTTTAAGACTAAAAATATAGCAAACTTAAATAAAAATGATATGAAAAATATGGAGAAGACTGGGGCTATGGAATCCACTATTTACCAAAATCAAAGTGATTTATATTCTCTAATTATAATCATGCAAATCATGCATTCAAATTGATTCTTAATATTTCAATAGTTGATTTTTTAGAAATAACAATTGTAGATCGAAAGTATGGGACATCAAAACCCTAGGCTAGCATGCTCCATGTTATAGTTTTGAAAGTGGTAGTAAAAGTTCGTTGCTCGGACTTGTAAAGATTTAAAAATAAAAAATATACAAAAATATTAACAATGGGCGAGAGGTAGTGGGACTAAGTATTTGGCCGAATTCACTACACATGGTTCATTCTATATTCTTTGACAATTTAAAACTCAATAAAATTAACATGGACTCTGATTTTGCCAAGATAGATTCTTAAAACATTGATTGTAAGTCCTAAGCATGATGTATCAAAACAATTAAGCTAAGCATACATCATCAAATTAAATAACAACCAATTAATTCAAATCATATTTCAATTTTAGATTAATGCAAAAGTCATAAAAAAGAATAAAATAAATTACCCCAAGGATGAAATTTAGCCTCCTCCGTCGTCCCAGTGTTGGGTTTTAGCTCCTCATGATGAAAACACGCTCAAAATATATTTTTATAGCTCAAATGGTGTTTACAATGGAGAGAAAAGGAGAAAATGGTGTAAAACGGTAATCTGCGACGCACAAAAAGCGTCACAGAATGAACGATAAAACACAAGTGCTGCTGATGTTTAGACAGCACCGCGACCAACGTCTGTGCGTCTTAGACTCTGTTGATAAACCACTGTCCTTGCGAGTCTGTTCTTCGTGTTCTTGGTGTTCTTCATCAACAGCAACAGAGTTTCATCAACTCTTGATTTCTGCTTCTCTGGACCTCCTCTCGACCCCTCTTCCCAATGACCGATACTTGTATTTATAGTGTTTTGGAGCAAGAAATCCGACCATTGATTGCGTATATTTTCTCTTTAATTCGATTATTCTTTGCTTCCCAAAAATGAGAATACTTACCATTTATAGAATTTCCACACGTTAACTCGCTCCCAAAACGCTCCAAATTAGTTTCTTCATGCCTCGGAAGCTTTCCCGCACCTCCACATCACTCCATGCACAGCAGAAACACACTTGAGCTCGTGTTCAGTGCGTGTTGCTCTGTTTTGAGTTTGGTGAATCGAACCGAGAATTCCAGCCTAAATTGATCGATTCTGACACCCATACTGTGTTCCTTAAGCTATATCACATCTTCCTACCAAGTTTTAGCCATTGAATCGCACCACAACACCTTCATTTTGTCGTTTGAAATTCTGCCAGTTGATGAACCAATTTTCCCGCCAATTTTATTTTTTCAAATCGTGAAGAAGGTGTCCCCTTAGTAATTTGGGTGGAAACATCAATTTTGGGGTGTAAATATCCATGGGGTGCCCTTATACAACCAAGGGGTGCCTTTAGCAATTCTTCCGAGATATTTTCCGCACTTTTTCGGGGTTCCTCCGGGACATTTCCAGGGTACTTCCGGTACACCTCAACGGAGCTCCGGACGCCGCATTTTTAGCCAATTTCGCCACAAAACTTTATTTTTCCAAAAACTCCTACAAATAAATAAAACAACATAATAAGTACAAAAATGGGTACTAATACTATATACAATTGGGCTATATTAGACACATAAATGCGTCTATCAAATACCCCCAAACTTATTATTTGCTAGTCCCGAGCAAATTAAAACTACAAAATAAAATTCTAACTCACTTTCGCAGGCATCGTCGATTGCATTTAGCATATGCAATAAGCCTTTAAACCCCTAGGTGGCCCTAGTGGCCGAGTTATAGTCTCGGGAGGTCTTACCAGAGATATACCCACAAAATCATTACTCCAGACCCTAACTATCTACGTAAAATTTTGAAAAGCACTAAAGAACCTCCTTGGTTGGCATACTTATTAATTACAGGAGGAAGTACCCTGATGCGAATTTCCAATTGTTGTATACGAGTTTGCACCCAAGTATACTAAAATTCATATAAGTTACAAAGCTCTACTAAGATAGTTTCACGATAGACATCATATTCGGAGTCAGACTAATCATATGGATAGAAAAAGAGATGGATATAGAAAAAATATAGATGGTTTTGATGTTAACTAGGTGAACGATGTTTCTCATATATGTCTGAAGGCCACTGCCAAAATAAACCTATCCTAAATGACTGAGATAGTCTGACTAATATCAAATCACTGGCATATACAAGGGAACCAGTGTTCGATAATCCTAAATCTAGGTCAACACAACTGGCATATACAAGGGTTCCAGTGGTCGACTTTATTTAATTTTATTCCGTTTGGTCAAATGGTCTGGTCTAAAACTTTTTTTTTTCTTTTTCATAACTTTTTTTTTTCAATTATTTATTTTTTTCTTTTTTTTTTTACAATACTCAGTCACTCTATTTTACCCTAGCAGTGGTAACAACTTGAATCGTGAGCCCCACCTAAACACCTAGAGAAACATAGTTTAAAAATAAAATAAAATAGAAACAGAAATGAAAAGGACTCAACGAGATATGGCGAAACTATCATGTTATTTCTAACACATGAGCTCTGTGCTATTATGAATAGGCTCTTTAGATGTTTCCATCTAGTCAGATTGGTCCCTCAACTCCTAAAACCAAAATGCTTCCATCCACTTAGATTGGTTAGTGCCATCCTAAATAAGCATAAATTTCTAGGCTCTGGAGTTTATTTATTATGAAACTAAAAAGTTTCTCCCATACCCCCAAACTTAAACTTAACATTGTCCTCAATGTTCTAAAGATGAAACTAAAAGCATGAACAAGGAGAAATTGTTACCATTTGAAGCAAAAAGAGTTAAGGAAGGATATTACCGTGTTGCATGAGAATATTGGGTTACCTCCCAAGAAGTGCTAAGTTTAAAGTCTTCATCCAGACATCGGAAGTAATTAGTCACCTCATAGAATCATACAGAAGTAGTCGGAATAACTGTGGGTCTTGAAAACCAAATAGAGCTGACCATAGGAAACTGCAGTGAACCAAGAAAATGGACAAGAATAGCATGCCCTTACCTAGTAACCTGAAAACTATCGCTAATTTCGGTTCAGGTTCAGGTTCTATGAAAGGGTCTAAATAGAATATTTTCATTGGATGCGTTTCTTCATAGATGGGATCCGAATCACTAGGTCTTAGAGTCTGTAAAAACTCAAATACGAACTTAGAATCACGAAGTAATAACCTAAATAATTGCGGATCCTCTAAGTGAATCAGATATGACTTACATAGTTGACCACAGTTAGAGTAGTGGTAATTCTTAGGAAAATGTGTCGATTCTATTAACCTAAAGTACTTAGGCTTAGTCTCAGAACTTAACATTCGACTCATTTGAAACGTTCCCACAGTTGGAAGAAAACTATTTGGTGGGAAAACAAAGTCAATCTGGGTATCATAGCCTGGGCAAACCACATCAACCAGAGGATGGGTTTCTAATAACTGAACTCCTTCATGGACATCATTAGGCTCGGGAAAACGAGTATGAAGGTAATCTTGTAAAATGGTCGAGGCACAGATATCAAGTCCTAAGTGTGGGGACTTTCTGAGAGTTAAAGGTAAGGCACTAGGGAAGTGATAATCACCCCCAAACTTAGAGTTTTCAGTGTCTCTAGATAGACCTCTAATTATTTCTTGAATTTCCATATCTTCAGAGTCCTTAAAATATTCAAGAGATTCTTCTAAGTTATTATCAGGTAGTGCATCTTTACTCATCTCTACGGGTCTATCTTCTTCTTCCAAGACTATTGTTTCTAAGTCGCTAGACTCTAAAACAGTATTTTCGAAATGAACCCGTTCCTCTAAACCACTATCGGCTTCGTAATCAAAAGGAAAAACTACATCGTCTAAAACGGTGGTATCCCTAATCAAATCCTCGTCCTTTTGAATAGGTGAATAATCATAAAAATTATTTGGATTTGAACTAGAAATAATATAATCACTATACAACTCAATTGGATTACTAGACTCCTGATCACTATGCCTACATATTTCAGATTCTTCATTACTGCTATACTCATCATCATAGTACGAAGATGATTGAACCTTATCTAAATAAGTAGTGTCTTTTATTCTAACCTCGTCCTCTAAATTAGGCAAATATTCACTATTTACATCAAGGGTAAAATTGGAAACACTATTTTGGAAATTTAGATCTTTTAGAGAAGTTCTATTCTGGGTCTCTAACAAAAGCTTTTGGGCCGACTCACATGAATTCCTGACGTAATATAGGAAATCAGGTAAAGAAAGTTCACTCATTGCATTATTTTCGTCCATAACTAAGTTATTCATTTCGGCTAACTTACGTGCTGTCTCAGCTAACTTACGTGTCGACTCAAGTAAAGAGGAATTATCAGAATTTTTCTCGTATGACTGATGGTTGTGAGGATAGTGATTGGGCTCACCATGGTATGAACCATAACCTTGAAAATTTTGGCGTTCCCAACCACTATTCCCACCATGGTAATAAAACTGATGATGTCCATATTCAAATTCAGGTCGATATTCATTGTATTGGCTTCTATCATACCAGCTCGACATTCTTAATTGCAAGGGAATTCCACACAATCACAAACAAGGCCGACTCGAATCCACTAAAACAAACCTAAATATTTCTAGCAAACAAAAAGCATGATGGCTCCACTTAGATTGTTTCTAGACAAGCTTCTATCTTTCGAAAGGGAATTCGTTGCAATTTGAGCAAACCCCTATGGAATCAATCCGAGTCAAAGTAAGTTGAATTGAGGCGAGGGAAGCTCAGTGGAGCTTTGATACCCAAGGCCTCACCGCTATCACAAGGCGGCGCATTCACGCATTCAACTCACAAAAACCATCATGAACTTTGGAGTGTGCTTAAAGAGCAACCAATATTTTTCGAACGAATTTCCTATTAAGCTCGTTACCCTATCGGTCTCGTTCTATTCCAAATTTTAAGCTTGGGTTCGCGTTAGGTTTCGTTTTCCTAAGGCGGGCAAGAAGGGAGCGGTGATGAAATCCAAACCCTTATCTTGTATTGTCCAGGCCTTGCCCTTTACTAGGAATTTAAAAACAGTCCAAATTCGTCCTCAATCAATGAATCACCTTAAGGAATACAGTAACTCGCTTACAGGAGATTCGCGAGTGTTTCGATGGACTTACCTCCCGTACCAGACGGGGGATGAACCGTTGTTGTCGACTCGGGCCACGACTCCTATGCCGTGTGCGAACCCGAGGGGCCGAGACGATATAGTAATCGTCGTCCTTCCCTGCACACAGTTTATATAATTTTTTTTTTTTTAATAATACCCTTCCGTGGGGTTAAAAAAAAAATAAAGTCCAATTGTTTAAAGTCCAAAGTCCAAAATAAATAATAAAAAAAAATTACAGTTTTCCTCACACACTCTAAAAAAAATTAAAAATTAAAAATTAAATCCTAAAATTGTCCTTTTTTCTTCTCTTTTCGCTTTAAGCTTTTTCCTCTCCAAGTCCTTAGTGCTCCACTTCGAACCTGTAAATCAAAGAAAAAAAGACAAAGTAAAAAGGAACAAATAATAAAAAAAAATAAACCTAAAAAAATAAATCTATATACAAGTCCGCGTCGGCGGCGCCATTTTGTTATAGTTTTGAAAGTGGTAGTAAAAGTTCGTTGCTCGGACTTGTAAAGATTTAAAAATAAAAAATATACAAAAATATTAACAATGGGCGAGAGGTACTGGGACTAAGGATTTGGCCGAATTCACTACATATGGTTCATTCTATATTCTTTGACAATTTAAAACTCAATAAAATTAACATGGACTCTGATTTTGCCAAGATAGATTCTTAAAACATTGATTGTAAGTCCTAAGCATGATGTATCAAAACAACTAAGCTAAGCATACATCATCAAATTAAATAACAACCAATTAATTCAAATCATATTTCAATTTTAGATTAATGCAAAAGTCATAAAAAAGAATAAAATAAACTACCCCAAGGATGAAATTTAGCCTCCTCCGTCGTCCCAGTGTTGGGTTTTAGCTCCTCATGATGAAAACACGCTCAAAATATATTTTTATAGCTCAAATGGTGTTTACAATGGAGAGAAAAGGAGAAAATGGTGTAAAACTGTAATCTGCGACGCACAAAAGCGTCACAGAATGAACGATAAAACACAAGTGATGCTGATGTTTAGACAGCACTGCGACCAACGTCTGTGCGTCTTAGACTATGTTGATAAACCACTGTCCTTGCGAGTCTGTTCTTCGTGTTCTTGGTGTTCTTCATCAGCAGCAGCAGCAACAGAGTTTCATCAACTCTTGATTTCTGCTTCTCTGGACCTCCTCTCGACCCCAAACTCTCGACCCCTCTTCCCAATGACCGATACTTGTATTTATAGTGTTTTGGAGCAAGAAATCCGACCATTGATTGCGTATATTTTCTCTTTAATTCGATTATTCTTTGCTGCCCAAAAATGAGAATACTTACCATTTATAGAATTTCCACACGTTAACTCGCTCCCAAAACGCTCCAAATTAGTTTCTTCATGCCTCAGAAGCTTTCCCGCACCTCCACATCACTCCATGCACAACAGAAACACACTTGAGCTCGTGTTCAGTGTGTGTTGCTCTGTTTTGAGTTTGGTGAATCGAACCAAGAATTCCAGCCTAAATTGATCGATTCTGACACCCATACTGTGTTCCTTAAGCTATATCACATCTTCCTACCAAGTTTGAGCCATTGAATCGCACCACAACACCTTCATTTTGTTGATTGAAATTCTGCCAGTTGATGAACCAATTTTCCCGCCAATTTTATTTTTTCAAATCGTGAAGAGGGTGTCCCCTTAGTAATTTGGGTGGAAACATCATTTTTGGGGTGTAAATATCCATGGGGTGCCCTTATCCAACCAAGGGGTGCCTTTAGCAATTCTTCCGGGATATTTTCCGCACTTTTTCGGGGTTCCTCCGGGACATTTCCAGGGTACTTCCGGTACACCTCAACGGAGCTCCGGACGCCGCATTTTTAGCCAATTTCGCCACAAAACTTTATTTTTCCAAAAACTCCTACAAATAAATAAAACAACATAATAAGTACAAAAATGGGTACTAATACTATATACAATTGGGCTATATTAGACACATAAATGCGTCTATCACTCCATCAATTGAAATGACAATTGTTTAACAAAAACCATTTTATCAATTTATTTATCTAGGCAAATAATCATATAATAATTGCATAAATTAGAGATTACCACTTTTCGTTGGTGAATTAGCTTCCTCTTTCGCCCCAGAGGATGGGGTTTAACTCATCATTAGGAAAACACGCTCAAAATTCATTTCTTATTGCTCAAAGGTGGTGTACAAATGATAAAATGGGAGAAACAATGATAACCGGGTTTGCAACAGTTATAAGTGTTACAAACTGGAAAGAACGATAGAGAGGATGTGTCACTGTTACTGTAGCTCTAAGACTGTCGCTGCGCAGTCGCAAATACTGTAGGAGAAACGACTGCTTCTGTGGGTCAATGTTCTTCGTGTTATTCAATAACAGCAGCAGCAACAGTTTTCTCCGGTGATCGTGTTTCGCCTCTATGATGTTCCAAAGCCTTCCCCAACTCTCCGTAACCGGTCTATTGACCTTCAACGACTTATATAACCTCACTGCGCCCAAATCTCCCATCATAACTGCATATAATCTTCCATTACTCGGCTTTGAAGAAAAATATTCTCGGGAATATTTTCTTCCCAGATTTAACTCCACATCCTATTTTCTCGTGACATAAGACACCCAACACGTTGAGTCATCATCCAGAAGTGGTATAACATGGAGCAGGCACAAGAAAATCTCTCGATCACACACACACAGAACTCGGAATGGACTGACTAAAACCCGTGGAACTCTGTTTCCTTCTCTCGGTTTATCTAACCAAATTCAACCGAACCAAAGGCCTTTACCAAGCCTGATAAACCCAATCAAGTCTTCCCCTGCATATCCATCCATTGAGTCTCGCTAAATCCTCCCAAAACTCGAACCAGAAATTTGTTGTTCTTCTGGTCATTCTTTCCCGCAATTTTTTCGAATTCAAATGAAGAAGAAGGGTGGCCCCCTAACTAGAGTGGGGGTGACGATAGAAAATGGGTGTTGTGGATGAATTTGGGTGCTGAGGATGAATTTGGGCTACGCATAACCTTGGGTTCCCCTTAGCCAAATCTGGGGTCCATATAGCAAATGTCCTCCAGGGGTCCAAATAGCACTTTTTGAGCAAGTTTTTCCACACAAGTGTATTTCTCCAAAAACACCCACACAAACATAAAAACACCATAATAAGTACAAAATCAAGCACTAGCAATAGAGACACTGATGACAATTCAGACACAAAAATGTGTCTATCACTACAAGGATGGTTAGCCCATAACAGTTCAAGACAAGGGACATGACAAATACCCTCTACTCCACAACATCCTTGTCCTCAAGGATGAACTTTGTAAATTGTGTCTTCATAAGTTGTCTATCCTCCCATGTTGCTTCAGAATTAGTTAAACCCTTCCACTTCACCAGAACTTGAGGCAAAGCTTGCTGATTCTTTTGAATAATTCTGGTAGCAAGCACACTCTCTGGGAACATCTGAAGTTGGCTATTTCTATCAGCAGAGGGTAATTGAGTCTGAGATACCACTCCAGCACCTATATTTGTCTTCAGTTGTGATACATGAAAGGTAGGATGAATCCTAGAGCCCACTGGTAACTTCAGCTGGTAGGCCACAACGCCAACTTTGGCTAACACTTGGTAAGGCCCAAAAAAATTGGCAGCCATCTTTGAATTTCTCCTCAACTGGACAATGGACTGTCTGTATGGTTGCAGCCTTAAGTAAACCCAGTCACCCACATTGAATGATCTTTCAGATCTCTTGTTATATGCCTGTTGCTTGACTCTATGCTGAGCAGAAACCAACACTTCTTTGAGAACTTGTCCCGTTTCTTGCCTTTGTTGTAAATAGTCTTTAACTGCAGCATGAATACCTGCTTGAGAGGAAAGGATCCCAAACTGTGGTGGAGGATAACCATATAAAGCCTCAAATGGAGTCAACTTCAAGCTGGTATGATAAGATGTATTAAACCACCATTCATCTAATGACAACCATGAGACCATTTGGTAGGCCTGAAGCTAGTCATACGTCTCAAATAAGATTCCAAGCAAGCATTTACCCTTTCTGTCTGGCCATCAGTTTGTGGATGGTAAGCAGTGCTGAGATGTAGGGTTGTATCCATCTTAGCAAATAATACTTGCCATAAATTTCTGATGAAAATACTATCTCTGTCAGAAACAACGGACTTTGGCATTCCATGCAATTTAAAGATAGTGTTTGTGAACCTTGTAGCAACTGAAGTTGCTGTGTAGGGATGACTTAATGCAATGAAATGGATATACTTGGTTAGCCTGTCTACCACCACCATGATAACCTCCCTTCCTTCAGACTTGGGTAGCTCTATAATAAAATCCATACTAATATGCTCCCATGCTTGATTTGGAATGGGTAATGGCTGTAATAGTCCAGCTGGTGAAGTGTTGAATCCCTTATGTTGCTGACAAACATCACACTCCTTGACAAAAGTAAGAATGTGTTTCTTCATACCTTTCTAGTAAAAGTAGAGTTTGGCCTTATGATAAGTAGCTTGTCCTCCTGAGTGTCCCCCAACTGGTAAGGAATGCAAGGCAGTAATGACAGTCTTCCTCATGTCTCCAGATTGACCAATGTACTGTCTTTGTTTGTACCTCAGAATTCCATCCAAGTAAGTAAACCCATCTATCTCTTGTTTCTTTATTGTCAGCTCTGGAATCCATTTTTTCAGCAGAGGGGTCATTATTGTAGCTATCTTGAATATCTTGAAGCCATGTTGGCTGAACTTGAGTAATTTTGGGCACTTAGAAGAGCTTACCAATTTATTTCCATCAGCTACAACTACTTTGAAGGCTGCTGTTGTCTCCACCAAACATCCACTCAACTTGGCTAACTCAGGATCTATAAAGGTATGTGTACTGCCACTATCCATTAATATTGTAATGGAATGCTTGTTCATAGTATTTCTATGTATCCTAATGGTGATATGAGAAGTATTACCTGAAAAGGCATGAACTGAAATCTCCACTTCTTCATCACCAACTTCTTGTATTAATGGTTCATTGGAAGGTGCTTCTTCTTCAGAGTTGGTTGGTTCATCCTCATCTGCCACCAACATAAACAGCTGCTGCTTTTGGCACTTGTGGCCAAATTTAAACTCTTCATCACAATTATAGCATAGTCCTCTCTTCTTTCTTTCCTTCATTTCAGCATAAGTAAGTTTTCTTACAGGAGGCAATTTTGGGCTGGTGGTATTAATGTATCTTGGAGAAGGTGATGTGGATTTTGGGCAAGTCACCATATGTTTATGACCTTGTGGAATGAATAATGGAGGTGGTCTAGTGGCTCTAGCCTTTCTTGCAGTACTTTCTAACAGTATCTCTTGTATTCTAGCCAAGTATATTGCCTTCTCAAGAGTAGTAGGAGAGAACATATGCACAACAATCCTGAGTTCTTCCTTTAATCCACTGATAAAATTGGATGTGAAATAATCCTCAGTGAGATGCCGGTTCTTAGACAACATCAGTGCCTTTAGTTCTTCAAATAATTCTTGATATTCTAATACCGTACCAGACTGGCTCAGCTTGTTAAATTCTCCAACTATGCCATCATGACCAAGCTCTTGGAAGCGTGAACAGATATCCCTCATGAATACCTCCTAGTAAATGATATTTTTTCCAACTTGATAGTCCTGAAACCAAATATCGGCTTTCCCTTCTAGATACATGGAGGCTACGTTTACTTTTTTCTCATCATTCATTTGATGTAACTGAAAATATTTAAAGCACTTGCTAACCCACGATCTGGGATTAACACCATCAAATCTAGAAAAATCTACTCTAAGCTTATGAGTATGAGCAAAATTAGAGTTCTCACCAGAGAAGGTACTACCACTACCTGATCGATTGTTGACGTTGCTCATTCCCGGTGTTTCTAGTAGTCCATCTCCAGATCTAGTATTCTCCTCTCGATATCATCCAACAACTTTTTTGATTCAGCCTTGAACAGATCCATTATAGTATTCAACATTACTGGAGAGGGTGAATCCTGTTTGGCTTTAATTTCCAGAAATTCTTTAGCTAACTTTTCATTCACCTGTAGAGTTGTAGATATCTGTTTTGTCAAAGCATCGAACTCAGCTTTACTCACCATGGCTATCAGTCACTCAGAATCGAGTGCTCTGATACGACTTGTAGTGATTGAACTACAATGGTTGATCAGTAACAACTCTTGATAGGGCTGTGATTTGAAGAATAAGAAGATGAGATTCATAAGAAGAAGAATTAGACGAAAGGGAAGAGGAAAGAGACGATCAAAGAGTAAAGTAACTCAAGATTATATTAATTCATGAATGAGTCCTTCCTACAGCCAACCAGAATAATAAAGACAACATTCGCCAGGTCAGCGTGTGACAGACACGCTTACAACGACTTGATCTAAACACTGGCTACGAATTACTAAGGGCACCTACAAGGATGGTTAGCCCATAACAGTTCAAGACAAGGGACATGACAGTCAGTTCGGTAGCGAACTTGGACGGCCGAGATTATATCTCGTGAGGAAAGGTAGCCATCGATTATGGCCACACCATGTTGATGCCTGGCAATGTCATAGTGGCGTTTTAGCGTATGTCAGTGGCACTGCGGCATGGATGACATAGTTCGTGCATGACAGTGGCACAGAGGTGCAACTGGCGCCTGGCGTAGCCATGGACACTAGATTTAGGCTCATCTCGGCTGGTCTCCTAAAACTTGCTACAAGTCTGTCAGTTCGGTGGCGAACTTGGATGGCCGAGATTGCATCTCATGAGGAAGGATAGCCATCGATTATGGACACACCATGTTGATGCCTGGAAATGGTACAGTAGCGCCTTTAGCATGCCAGTGGCACTGCGGCATGGCTGGCATAGTTCGTGCATGCCAGTGGCATGGTGGAATGGCTGGCATAGCCTGTGCATGCCAGCGACGCGATGGTACAAGTAACGCATGGCGTAGCCATGCTCACTAGATTTTGGCACATTGGTGTTAGACTCCAATGTGGTGTGTCAACATCAATTTCAGTGGACACATCAATCCCAATGCTCTGTGGAATATTATCTGGCTTAGTTGGCGTAACAACTTTCCCTAAATTAGGGTTTGGCATGCCGAAACCCTAATTAGCGCATATGGCATGCGGTAGGTGGCCGTGGCATGGCATTTTATACAAACGGTGTCAGAGTCATGCCAGAGGATCCATAGGCATGCCACCATGTAGAAACGGTCACATGAGCAAATATTTCCACGAGTGGCTGTGGTGTGGCGCCTTTTTTAGGGTTTCCTAAGTCCGCAAGGCTTGTGGGATCGAGGCGGCATAGTTTTGTGCCACGATTTGAAGTTAAGGTTCCATCCACCTCCACTAGAGCATGGACGCGCTTACGGTTAGGCTAGCCAAAATTGAAGTTTGTTGTGATGTTGGTCACGAACAGAGAGTGGGTTGGTACGTTTTGGCATACTGACGCGGTAAGTGGCTGATGCGTGTCGTAACAAAAACAAATTAATTAATGTTTTTTCCACCTAATTAACAAGTAATATAGTGTAGCCAAGTTCGTTCCCACGAGGAGCAAGAGATTTTTAGTTGTAAAGTTGTCACGAAAAGGGGGGGGTTGGTTTTGAAAAGCAAAAGAATATAAACAAAGCAATTAAAAGTGTATGTTGAAACCAATAAGAGAGATTAGATCAAGGAATCCTTCTTCGTTGAAAAATAATAAATCAAGTTATGTTATTTTCCACTTTTTATTAGTCACAGATTATCACCAATCGTAGGTAAAACAGCTAGCTCAGTGCTAAACCCCTAAATCCATAGTATCACCGGATACGGAAGTTCTCGACTACCGGATTCTATTCACCAAACCACATAGTAGTAGCTCACTCAAGATGTAATTTAGTTAGACGCATTAAGATTTATGAATTTATTAGGTTGATATTAGTAGTTAGACTCTTAGCTCAAGGTCTACTTCCTAACGTTGTTTTCACACACAATTGCTCCACGGAATACCTCTGCAAGGTCTCGTGTTTGCCACTTGTGTAAAGAGTCAAGAAACGATTACTTATCCCCTAACTTTCACTAGCTTTAGATCAATTAACAAATCAATTTAGTATGCATCCTAAACGACCTATCAATCAACCATGAATATATAAACATTCCTATTAGTAAAAACAAACGATAATCATGTGAAAAATTTCAAAGTAGATTCAAAAACAAAACTCAAAACATGTTAAGAACTAGGAATTCATCCTCAATCAATAAGAAAATTAGCTACTCATGTTTTTTTGAAATTCACACAAATAATTAAAGGGAGAATTTTTAAAGTTGACACAAATAATTAAAAGAAGAATTTTGAAAAAGCAAGCAAAAACACAAGTGTTGTGTGTGTAGAGGTGTAGAAGTTGTGTGTAGAGAACTTCTCTATTTATAGGCTTCAATTTACTCCAACTCCTCTTAGGAATAAAATCCTTTTCCCTTTGTAGCTCAACTTACAAATCCAAGTCTTTCTCCAATCTTCCATCTTCCAAATCTAAGTATTCACCCCCATGAGTCTAGAATATTCTTCATAAATTCTGCACATATTGGGTCGACGGAGAAATCCTGGTATCACCGGATTCCGACCAGAAAGTTGTCTGCCGGTCATCTGAGTTCTTTTGGTGTCGACAGAATATTCTGTCACATGCCGTTATAGTTAACTGTTGACTTAACGGTCTTTAATAGTCAAGGGTCAAAGGGGAAGAGTGAGTTAGCCACCGAGTCAGCATCTTATTCGGCTAACTGGTCTTACTCAGCTGAGTTGGATCGGTCATCGGCCGGTATGAGTTCACTCACTGGAGTAGAAATCTGACCAAGTTCCGTTCATTTGAGGACTTTCTCAGGCCAAGTTCAGGACATTACTTCTGGTCTTCATCCGATGACAATACTAACATTCATCTAGTTAATTTCAAGCTGCATTCCATCATTCCCTGTAACATCAACACCATGACAAACCCAATTCCGTTCTCTTAATCCTGATTCATTTCAGCACCATCATTTTTCACAGCTGCAGCAGCAGGACCATCCATCAAACCCCAATTCTTTTTCATCTCTTCTTAACAGCAACCACATGACCCATTTTATCACATATTCAAACCCATATCAACACTCAGCAAAACCCATGTCTTTGTTGAACACGACTTCAATTCATCTCAGAGACCACCACCATATCTCAAATCCACCAGCTCAATCGATTTCCATAAGCATCAACACCTCAGACTACCACAAACCCATCTTCCAGATCCATCCAGTTTCATGAATTCTTCTCAATCTTCATTCCGGTATCAACAACTGCGTCAAATCCCTGCTTGTTTCCTCATCTCAGTAGCAGCACAAAACCCATCTCAATTCTGTTTATATTCAATTTCATCATCAGCTCCTCACCAGAACCCAGTATTTCATCAACATCAACTGAATCTTGCTCTCAACCACTAACCCATCACAGCAATTTCAACTTCTTCTTCTCGATTTACAGATCCCATCTCATTGAGCTTCAACAACAAATCTCAGTTTTACAGCAGCCTTAGTTCCTTCTCGATTTCTTAGAAATACAGCAGCTTCAGTTCCTCTCGGATTCAATCTTCTAGTCCCCTTTTCTTCTCTCGATTCTTCCATTTCTCGATCTCAATTTCTCGGAAGTACTGACAGTAGCAGTTGCTGCCTCCATTTCAGGTGGAATGAATGTGATGCAAATGATTGAGAGAAGATTACTCTTCTTGATTTTAGGGTTTTGGAAAAATAGGGGATGGATAACGAACACCCCACTACATAGGCTAGGGGACACCCCAGTGGATACCCTATAACAGGTGGTCACCCCTTAACATCAGCTGGTTGTTTATAATACTCCTTTGACAGGGTTGCCCCTTAAACTTGACTCATCTCCCGATATTGTAGGCGTATGAAATGACCTTTTTACCCTTTTGTCTCAAATCGAATGGTTTCTTCTTCTTTTCCTCCGTGCGACTCCAAAGTAGCTATAAAACTCGAAACACATGTAAAATACATAATTTATAAGAAAATAACAAAGAAAGCATAAACAGTATATATTTAAAGCGAAGTGTATTCTACACCTATCAAATCCCCCATACTTAGACTTTGCTAGTCCTCGAGCAAATCAAATAAAACCTACTCCAATTTCAAAGCTTTCCAGCGTCCCAAGCATCCAAAGAGTTATGAGGACATAGAATTTCTCCATGCTAGTAATAAGAAGTTAGAAATACCAAAGAACATGTTCTCATTCTTAAATGTTGAGTGAGAAATAACCACACCATAATGAGAGAATGCGTGTTTGAGAAGCGATCAATAAGCATTTCGCTTCGACTACTGCCTCACCAAAAAGGATTTTATGAAATTGCACTCAAAAGACGGCTTTTTATGGGTTTCACATGTGTGCAGGTAGGAATTAAGAGACAAATCCTGCAACACGTTGAATGGTGGGAAGGATAACTTCCGAAATATTTTGAAAACCCACATCTTTTAACATTTTGAAAAACCATTTTTCTGACGATCTCTAAGAAAGGAAATCAACCACTATTATCGAGGATGAGATTACTTACTTACATTCACATCCGATTGCAATGATGATAATACCACTCTCACAGCATCCAATAGAAACGTCTTCGTCTTCTCGTCTTCATCTTCTTGGTCTTCGGCTTCGGCTTCAACTATTGATGATAAACTCTTGAACTTCGTAGATCCTTGACAATTTGTAACTCTTTACCTTAAATCCTCGTCGCTTGAAACTTCCTTATATATTTTCCTTCCCCACGGCTTATTAAATAAATAAAAACCAAAAATAATAAAAACAAATTTCTCTTATAATCATTTTTTTAACTTTTTTTTTAGAGACAAGAGAAATAAAATATAAAACAAAGTGAACATAAAAACAAACCATGGCCGTGGGAGAAGTACTTTACCGCTTGATTCTTCACAACTTGTATCGTCTCGAAATCATAAACTTCAATAATTCTCACATTTTGCTTTTCTTTGCTCTTGTAAATAAGTTTCCACTTGGATATAAAATTATGCTCCTCATATGTAAGTCTTCAACATGTATATATAAAAATCCGCTCATTTTATGTTGCTTTACTTGGATATGAAATTTACTCTTTTCTTGTTCCGTTGCTTGTAAACCTTCAACGTCTTCAACTTTCCTAGTAGATTTTGATGTTGCTCCTTGTTGATGATGATGGTATTTCTATGGACCTGTTGTTGTCGAGAGAGAGAATGGTGCTAACTGCAAATCGAACTACAAGAAGGAGGATTTCATCTATAGACATCACCCGCATGATTGACAAAATTAGCACTCAAGAGATCAAAGAGTAGTGCTTCTATTGGTGGGAGGTTGGGTAGCTCACCGTTCTACCCGGAATTAACGCACGGTGACACACACTCAAAAGAAAGCTCTTTAGTTATTTATAAAGAAATCTGGTTGGTGCCTCGTATGATATAAATAGGGTAGTCTCCACTAATGATTGATTATCAACTCTAATAATGCATGTCTCCCTGCTCCTAATCTGCATCACCGGCATGATTAAATCCATTATTTAACACTCTCACAAGCAAGAAATCCGAACGTAGTTCCCTAACACTTCCAAGTTCAGTTATGTCGGTCATAATTCTCTATGTAAACATACCTAGAAGTATGCTAGTGACTCTAAAATCTCTAAAAGTTGGAGGTTTTATGCAAAAAAAAAAATTTAATATGCTTAACCACTCCCCCACACTTAAACCTTACATTGTCCTCAATGTAATTGAATCGTCCAAGTAATGTCAAGGTGGGAAATCCTAGTATGATATGGAACAAGAAAAAATAAATAAACAAAACAAAAATAAAACAAAACGTAAAAGGTAAGAAATACAAAACCTATGGGTTGCCTCCCATTAAGCGCTTGTTTTAAAGTCGGCGGCCCGACTTAGCTTTTGCTTCACATTACTCCTCCAGAGGGAGTGAATCTTCAAATGAAAGTTCATCCACATTCACATATGCGATGTTCTCGTAGTATGGCTTCAATCTATGGCCGTTGACCTTGGAAACCGAGTTGTCTCTAAGACTAGTAATTTCAACTGCACCATAAGAAAAAACATTAGTAACAACATATGGTCCAATCCGACGGGACCTTAACTTTCCAGGAAATAGTTTAAGGCGAGAATGATATAAAAGGACTTTTTGTCCCACTTCGAAGCTTTTACGAGAAATCATCTTATCATGAAAAAGCTTGGTCTTTTCCTTGTAAATACGGGCACTCTCGTATGTATCATTACGTATCTCCTCTAGCTCATTTAGTTGTAACTTCCTTTGCTTCCCCTCTTCGTCATACTCCATGTTGCACTTTTTTATCGCCCAATAAGCCTTATATTCAAGTTCAACCGGAAGATGACAAGATTTACCATAAACCAACCGATATGGAGACATTCCAATTGGTGTCTTGTACGCCGTTCTATACGCCCAAAGTGCATCATTAAGCTTAAAGCTCCAATCTTTCCTTGTAGTATTCACCATTTTTTCAAGAATGGACTTGATTTCCCAGTTTGAAATTTCCGCTTGTCCACTAGTTTGTGGATGATAAGTCGTACCAATCTTATGTGTAATGTTGTACTTCTTGAGGAGAGCGTGGAAAGACTTCTTGAAATGTGAGCCTCCATCGCTAATCACCACTCTTGGTGTACCGTGCCTAGTAAATATGTTTTCTCTTACAAAATCACAAACAACTTGAGAATCATTAGTTTTGGTGGCTCTAGCTTCCACCCATTTCGAAACATAATCTACGGCAAGAAGTATATAAAAATATCCATTTGAATTGACAAAAGGGCCCATAAAATCGATACCCCACACATCAAAAATCTCAACTGTGAGAATTGGTGTGAGTGGCATTTGATTTCAAGCATCCAGATTGCCCGTTCTTTGACACCAATCACAAGATTTACAAAAAATATGTGCATCTTCAAACAAAGCGGGCCAATAAAAGCCACTCTCGAGAACTTTGAGAGCGGTACGTTTAGAACCAAAATGGCCACCACAAGCAAGAGTGTGACAAAAAGAGAAAATAGATTGAAATTCAAAATTAGGCACGCACCTTCGTATCATTTGATCCACGCCATATTTCCATAAGTATGGTTCATCCCACACATATTGTTTGGCTATCTTCTTAAGTTTCATCTTTTGGAAGCTAGACATTGTATTAGGTACCTTCCTTGTCACCAAGTAATTCACTATATCCGCGTACCAAGGTGTAGAATTTTCCAAGGAGAAAAGTTGTTCGTCTGGAAAGCGGTCTTGTAATGGAAGTTCTTCTTGAGACATAACAAGTCTACTAAGATGATCCACAACGGTATTTTCCACACCTTTCTTGTCTCGAATTTCTATGTCGAACTCTTGTAGCAATAGGATCCATCGGATTAGCCTTGGCTTAGCTTCTTTCTTCTTTATTAAGTATTTAAGTGCGGCATGATCGAAATATACAATAACCTTTGTGCCCACCAAGTATGATCGAAACTTTTCCAATGAAAAAACTATAGCCAATAACTTCTTCTCCGTGGTAGAATAATTGATTTGTGCATCATTAAGGGTCCTCGATGCATAATAGATAACATGGGACAATTTGTCTACTCTTTGACCCAAAACGGCTCCAACCGCATAATCACTAGCATCACACATTAATTCAAATGGAAGATTCCAATCCGGTGATTTGATAATTGGCGCACTTGTCAACATTGCCTTCAATTTGTCAAAGGCATCCTTGCATTCCTTGTTGAAGTAAAAAGGTACCTCCTTTTGTAATAACTTGCACATCGGCATGGAGATTTTAGAGAAATCCTTGATAAACCGCCTATAGAAACCTGCATGGCCAAGAAATGAACGGATTTCCCTCACCGAAGTGGGATATTGTAAGTTCCTTATTAAATCTATCTTTGACTTGTCCACTTCGAGCCCTCGAGAGGACACAATGTGACCAAGTACTATGCCATGGTTTACCATAAAATGACATTTCTCCCAATTAAGGACGAGGTTTGTGTCTATGCATCGTTTAAGAACTAGTTCAAGGTTGTCTAAACAACTATCAAAAGAATTGCCATAAACACTAAAATCATCCATAAATACCTCGATGATTCGCTCCACATAATCCGAGAATATACTTACCATGCATCTTTGGAAAGTAGCCGGTGCATTGCAAAGACCAAACGGCATCCGTCTATATGCAAACGTTCCAAACGGACAAGTGAAGGTGGTTTTATCTTGGTCCTCCGGTGCAATAATCATTTGATTTTAACCCGAATAACCGTCCAAGATACAATAATGTGTATGTCCCGCTAACCGCTCCAACATTTGATCAATGAAAGGTAAAGAAAAGTGATCCTTTCGGGTTGCAGAATTAAGCTTCCGATAGTCAATGCACACCCTCCAACCGGTTTGAACTCTTGTAGGAACAATTTCATCATCTTGATTTCTAACAATCGTAATACCAAACTTCTTTGGTACCACTTGTACCGGACTAACCCACTTGCTATCGGAAATTGGATAGATCACCCCCGCACTTAGCAATTTGAGTATCTCTTTCTTCACAACCTCCATCACGGGAGGATTAAGCCTACGTTGAGCATCACGTACCGGCTTCACGTTCTCTTCCATTAGAATTCTATGCATGCACACGGATGGACTAATGCCTTTGATTTCCGCAATTTTCCACCCAATAGCCGTTTTGTGCTCTTTCAAAACTCTAAGCAAACTGCTTTCTTATACCGGTGTGAGGTTCTTTGCGATAATCACCTGAAGCTCATCTTCATCTCCCAAGAAAGCATACTTCAAATGGTCCGGAAGTGGCTTCAATTCTAGCTTAGGCGCCTTCACAATAGATGGTATAAGTAATTCATCATCCACGGGTAAAGAAATATATGAAACATTACCCTTTTTATCTTCTTGCAATGCCGTCAAGGCACCACACATCTCCACTAATTCCTTGGAGATTTCAACATCCAAATTAGACAAGCCGTGGACGTCCAATTCAATGCTCTTTTGCAACACCACCTCAAGTTCGTCCTTTTGACTCAATTCCACCATTTGTTGCGCTAACGAACTAACCATATCAATGGAGTAAGCGGAATGCACATCACTTGGGTAGCGCATGGCTTCAAATATGTTGAAGTGTATTATCTCCTTATCGAATTCCATAGTAAGTGTACCCTTATCAACGTCAATCTTCGTCTTTGCGGTCTTCATAAATGGCCTCCAAGAAGTAAAGAAGTAGATGACTGATTCTCATTGTTGTCCATATCCACCACGAAGAAATCAACCGGAAAAATTAGCTCATTCACTTGCACTAGCACGTCTTCTACAAGTCCCTTAGGATATATGTTAGACTTGTTTGTTAATTGGATAATAACTCTTGTCTCTTTCAAAGGTCCAAGATTCAAGGAGTCATATATATCGGTCGACATTACACTTATGGAAGATCCCAAGTCAATTAAATCATGTTCAAACCTTTTTATACCAATAGTAATTGGCACCGTGAAACCACCGGGATCCGTGCACTTTGGAGGCATCTTCTTCAGTAGCATAGCCGACGCACTCTCTCCAACTTTAGTAATTTTATTATCAAGCAACCTATCCTTATTTGTGCATAGTTCCTTCATGAACTTAGCATACCTTGGCATTATCTTGATGGCCTCTATGAATGGGATGTTAATTTCGATCTTCTTGAAGATATCCATGAGTGCCTTGTCTTGAGCTTGTTTCTTAGATTTAGAAAAACGACTAGGAAAAGGAGGTGGAGTAGTGAAAGTAGGAACCGTTTCCTTGGATTGGTCGGTTGGTGTTGAACTCTCCTTTGGTTCGACTTCCTCCTTGTCTTTGACTACCTCTTCACTAGCTTCTTCATGGTGACTTGGACTCTCCACTTATCTTCCACTTCTTAAAGTAACCGCATTAACATTCTCTCTTAGGTTAACAAATGGTTGTGAAGGAAGCTTTTTGGATGCTTGACCTTTCATTAAGTTCATATCGGTCGCCAATTGTCCCATTTGAGTTTGTAAATCCTTGATTGTTGAACAAGTCTTTTGTTCCAAAGCCTTGATTGCCGAATCGGTCTTTTGTTGGTTTTGTTGTAACATAGAAGTGAGACCTTGCATGCTTCGCATTATCACATTGAACTTGTCATCATTTGAAGAATCTTGCTCCTTGAATTATTGTGGTTGGAATTATTATTGAGGTTGGAAGCGTGATTGTTGGAATCCACCTTGTTGCACATATGGATTAGGAGTCTCTGCTTGCTTGTTCGCATAAATAAAGTTAGGATGATCCTTCCAACCGGGATTGTAAGTATTGGAGTATGGATCGTACCTTGGCCTTTGATTTGGATATAAAGCATTTACTTGTTCGGTCTCATCATCCAGAATAATTACCGCGGCCATTCGTTGCATTACCCTTTCCATGCTCCCCATCCTTTGTTCAAGGTATGATGATGAATCACTAACTTCATGCACTCGCCTAACCATTGGTTCTTCTCTTGTATAGAATTGTTGCGAGTTCGCCGCCATACTCTCAATCAACTCGGTAGCTTGGGCCATCGTCTTGTTCATTAGTGCACCACCACCCGCGGCGTCAAGAAGAGATCTGTCACTTGGTTGGAGAGCTTCGAAGAAGTATTTTAGTATCATAACGTCACTGAATTGATGGTGTGGACAGCTTTCCATCAATCTCTTGTATCGCTCCCGACATTCATACAATTACTCTCCCACATTTTGCTTCATCCCACAAACCTCCTTGCGAATTTGAGTAGCTTTTGAGGCAGGAAAATATCTCTCGAGGAAAAGTTTCTTCATCCCATTCCATGTGGTGATACTTCCGGAAAGCAAATAATACAACCATTCCTTAGCATTGCCCGCCAAAGAGAACGAGAAAGCTTTCAACATTGCTCCATCCGCATTAGTCTCCGGTGGAAGCATAACCATGACTATAGTTTGGAAGTCCATAAGATGTTTGTTTGGTTCTTCATTCACCATGCCATGAAAATTTGGTAACTCTCTAATCAACCCCGGCTTGATCTCGAAGGTTGAGTTAGTTTGGATACACCATTGTTGTGTATCGAGCTTGTGAGAAGCTATGTCCTTGAGTGTACGATCACCCATTGCTTCTTCCTCTATGTCCGAATCTGCGAACTCACTTGATGAAGAAGGAGGAAGCAGAGTGTTAACAGCGCGAATGAAATCCTTTAGTTGAGTGTCGGATCGAAGACGTATTGGACTCGGTCTGCCCTCTTTCAGCATTCACCAAAGATATAGTATCTGAAACAAGATTCTCGAACACTAAGTTGGATAC
Source organism: Papaver somniferum (assembly GCF_003573695.1). Classification (NCBI taxonomy): domain Eukaryota; kingdom Viridiplantae; phylum Streptophyta; class Magnoliopsida; order Ranunculales; family Papaveraceae; genus Papaver; species Papaver somniferum. Next base: position 105,368,274 of record NC_039365.1, read on the forward strand.
GATATAGAATCTAACAAAGCAAGAATAAAGCAAAAAGAAAAATAAAACAACTAAAATCGTCCGCTGCTCCCCTGCAGCGGCGCCAAAATTTGATGTGTGTCGTAACCATAACAAATTAATTAATGTTTTTTCCACCTAATTAACAAGTAATATAGTGTAGTCAAGTTCGTTCCCACGAGGAGCAAGAGATTTTTAGTTGTAAAGTTGTCACGAAAGGGGGGGTTGGTTTTGAAAAGCAAAAGAAAATAAACAAAGCAATTAAAAGTGTATGTTGAAACCAATAAGAGAGATTAGGTCAAGGAATCCTTCTTCGTTGCAAAACAATAAATCAAGTTATGTTCTTTTCCACTTTTTATTAGTCACAAATTATCACCAACCGTAGGTAAAACAGCTAGCTCAGTGCTAAACCCCTAAATCCATAGTATCACCGGATACGGAAGTTCTCGACTACCGGATTCTATTCACCAAACCACATAGTAGTAGCTCACTCAAGATGTAATTTAGTTAAACGCATTAAGATTTATGAATTTATTAGGTTGATATTAGTAGTTAGACTCTTAGCTTAAGGTCTACTTGCTAACATTGTTTTCACAACAATTGCTTCACGAAATACCTCCGCAAGGTCTCGTGTTTGCCACTTGTGTAAAGAGTCAAGAAACGATTACTTATCCCCTAAATTTCACTAGCTTTAGATCAATTAACAAATCAATTTAGTATGCATCCTAAACGACCTATCAATCAACCATGAATGTATAAACATTCCTATTAGTAAAAACAAACGATAATCATGTGAAAAACTTCAAAGTTGATTTAAAAACAAAACTCAAAACATGTTAAGAACTAGGAATTCATCCTCAATCAATAAGAAAATTAGCTACTCATGTTTGTTTGAAATTCACACAAATAATTAAAGGGAGAATTTTTAAAGTTCGCACAAATAATTAAAAGAAGAATTTTGAAAAAGAAAGCAAAACACAAGTGTTATGTGTGTAGAGGTGTAGAAGTTGTGTGTAGAGAATTTCTCTATTTATAGGATTCAATTTACTCCAACTCCTCTTAGGAATAGAATCCCTTTCCCTTTGTAGCTCAACTTCCAAATCCAAGTCTTTCTCCAATCTTCCATCTTCCAAATCTAAGTATTCACCCCCATGAGTCTAGAATATTCTTCATAAAATTCTGCACATATTGGGTCGACGGAGAAACTCTGGTACCACCGGATTCCGACCAGAAAGTTGCCTGCCGGTCATCTGAGTTCTTTTGGTGTCGACAGAATATTCTGTCACATGCCATTATAGTTAACTGTTGACCTAACAGTCCTTAATAGTCAAGGGTCAAAGGGGAAGAGTGAGTTAGCCACCGAGTCAACATCTTATTCGGCTAACTGGTCTTACTCAACTGAGTTGGATCGGTCATCGGCCGGTATGAGTTGACTCAATGGAGTAGAAATCTGGCCAAGTTCCGTTCATTTTGAGGACTTTCTCAGGCCAAGTTCAGTACATTACTTCGGGTCTTCATCCTGTGACAATCCTAACATTCATCTAGTTAATTTCAAGCTGCATTCCATCATTCCCTGTAACAGCAACACCATGACAAACCCAATTCCGTTCTCTTAATCCTGATTCATTTCAGCACCATCATTTGTCACAGCTACAGCAGCGGGGCCATCCATTAAACCCCAATTCCTCTTCATCTCTTATTAACAGCAACCACAGGACCCATCTTATCACATATTCAAACCCATCTCAACACTCAGCAAAACCCATGTCTTTGTTGAACACGGCTTCAATTCAGCTCAGAGACCACCACCATATCTCAAATCCACCAGCTCAATCGATTTCCAGAAGCATCAACACCTCAGAATACCACAAACCCATCTTCCAGATCCATCTAGTTTCATGAATTCTTCTCAATCTTCATTCCGGTATCAACAACTGCGTCAAATCCCTGCTTGTTTCCTCATCTCAGTAGCAGCAAAAAACCCATCTCAATTCTGTTCATATTCAATTTCATCATCAGCTCCTCACCAGAACCCAGTATTTCATCAACATCAACTGAATCTTGCTCTCAGCCACTAACCCATCACAGCAATTTCAGCTTCTTCTTCTCGATTTACAGATCCCATCTCATTGAGCTTCAACAGCAAATCTCAGTTTTACAGCAGCCTTAGTTCCTTCTCGATTTCTCAGAAATACAGCAGCTTCAGTTCCTATCGGATTCAATCTTCTATTCCCCTTTTCTTCTCTCGATTCTTCCATTTCTCGATCTCAATTTCTCGGAAGTATTGACAGTAGCAGCTGCTGCCATTTCAGGTGGAATGAATGAGATGCAAATGATTGAGAGAAGATTACTCTTCTTGATTTTAGGGTTTTGTAAAAATAGGGGATGGATAACGAACACCCCGCATAGGCTAGGGGACACCCCAGTGGATACCCTATAACAGGTGGCCACCCCTTAACATCAGCTGGCTGTTTCTAATACTCCTTTGACAGGGTTGCCCCTTAAAATTGACTCAGCTCCCGATATTGTAGGCGTATGAAATGACCTCTTTACCCTTTTGGCTCAGATTGAATGGTTTCTTCTTCTTTTCCTCCGTGCGACTCCAAAGTAGCTATAAAACTCAAAACACACGTAAAATACATAATTTACAAGAAAATAACAAAGAAAGCATAACCAATAGATATTTAAAGCGAGGTGTATTCTACACATATCAGTGGCACGTTTGGCATGTGTACTTGGGATGCCCGTTTGGCATGTGCGCCTGTCAAGCTCGTTTTGGCGTGTTTAGCATGCCGTTAGTATGTTGGCGCGATTTTTGGGAAGCCAACTTAGTATGGCGACTTCTTGGCACAATTTCCACCTATTTTAAAGTTGTGGCAGGTTTGGAGCAACCTGATTGGTCAATAAAAGTAGGGGGCGGCCAAGCACGGGCATGGCCACCCTTTTGGTGCGCGTTGAAGGTTTAATGCGACCTGATTGGTCGATGGGGAATAGAGCCAGCAAGTATAGGCCCAGCCGCAACTCATGGAAGTGTGGCAGGTTTAAAGCGATTTGATTGGTCGACAAAGGAATAAGGGTCGGTTGGGTAGCATAGGGCGTGTCCAAGTGGTGCCGGCTAGCCTGTGGCATGGTCTCGCTCCCTCTCATTGCTGCTCCTACTCCGCGGCTCCGTTATTCTCTATTTTCTGATTTTGGAACTTTGCACCTACTAATCCACAACAGATCAATTGCTTAGTTGCATAAGCATAATTTTGACCAACGGGGCCTAATATACTGCGCATGGCGCAAAAACCCTAAATTAGTTTAAATTCATGAATTTTGTGAATTATCACAAAATTGATTGAATTCTATGTGTTGACACAGAATTCTTTATTTAGAGAAAGCAGTATGTTTTCTGGTTGAGTACTTTGTGCAAGGACCTTAACCTTGGTACTTGAAAATTTGTGCTACTCTGCTGCGAGTGAACACAAATCCGTCATGCCGTACCAATATTAAGGGTTCTGCCGGGGAACATAACACATGGCAAGTACTCAGAGGGTCTTACATTAGTGAATAATATAAGCAAGGTGTTTGAAATTTACAGAGTATCTGGGATTGTTGCTACAGAGGGTCTTCACAAAGTCTTCCACAGTTAAGAGGACACATCCCAAATATGTCGCGATCCTTTTGACCGGTTCGGAAAATGAAGGAGACGTCCAATCGGTTCAGCCAGGGCGTGTAATGCGGTTTTGTCTTCAGAAGAAAGAGTATCATGCTTCTTCCATTGACTTCAAGTTCTGTCAGAGTCCATTTCGCTCTTTTGATAAATGGATGCAATTCATGATAAGTCACGACTGTGTTAGGGCCAATATGACCAGGGCGCAAATCATCAACGCTCTCATGGCTTCTCCAACACTTCAAATCAGGAAAGACATCGTGGGCTTGATCACTTTTATCTCCATATGGTGTCTGGATACTCACACGGCCATATGTAGGTGAGGTGAAATGACCATTTCTTTGTAGAGTGTAGACATTTTGCCGAACCTTCAAATAACAGGGAATCTTAACATCACCTTGTCTGTTGAAGAAGAAAAAATACGTGTGATTCTCGTCGAGAAGTCTGCAGGATTCCTTTGGAAGGAAAATGAGAAAAAAAATGCTTCTATAACTGGTGGGTGTCTGAGTGGTTCCTTGATTAATCGGAGTCAGATCAGGAGCTGAATAGTACGCTCCATGTTGCGGCGTTTTTAGCTCTGTGGATATCCAGGGACATTTTCGATGATGGCTCTGGTAAGAAGGATATAGGCAAGAGCTCATCAAATTTTCCATCAAATTGGCAAAAAGTGTCGTTCTCCCCATTGGTGGCTTATTTCTTGGCTCTTTGTACACCCATCTGGATCATCTGGTTGTGGACATGTATGCTTCCAATGGTTATATGAAAGTAGACTCGTATGCCCATGTCACCTTTCTCCAAACGTGGTTGTGGGAGCACTTCAAAAATTATGCTCCCAAGCCGCTGGCTTCATTCCCTGAATACTATGGTGGCTCCAAGATACTTCGCTGGTTAAATAAGCGTCCAAGACCTGGATCAAATCTCATTGACTTCCTTAACAATGCGTACGTAGTTAACTTTCGTCCCTGGCTCAGGTCCATGCATCCATAGTTCAGGCGAACACTTTTGCCTCTGCCCCGAACACGACTTTGCTTTCTGCTGAAAATAATATGAGCGTTGGAGAAATCGTATTTATGCGAAGCTGTATACCCGAACGCGTGCCATCTTTTTTGATGATGTTATGAGGCAGTTCCTTATAACATTGACAGGGCTGCTCGGCATATGGTATTTGACCAAGGAGTCCCATTTCTTCACCAGTCGGCGGCTCCAGAAGAATTGCTGTCAACTGCTCTTGATGCCAGTGTCCTTGCGCCGGGTAAAAGCCTCACTTTCCTGCTTTCAAAACGGAATCCAGCGACTACCTCCAGATATAACACATTTTGGAAGGATGAGTTTCTTGCCATCCATGGGTTCGTGAATGACGTGGTGAAAGATTCTCGTGGCAAGCCTTCCCCTGCGATTTTGACGAAACATCCATTGTTGAGGGAGCTTCCCACAGTTAAGCGGAAATCTCTTATTCCAGATATGAGCAGTCCCCAGAAAAAGGAGCGAAGGTCAAAAAATAGTGCAGGTGGCTTCCAATTGGGTTTGACAGCTCTTGTGACCTTCAGTTCTTCCAACACACGGGTATGCATAAACTCATTATCAACTTGATTGGACTACACAAATCTCATGTTTTGTTGCTGATCATCTCTTCTCTTTTTTTTTTTTTTTTGAAACTCAGGGTCTTGACGACACGAATGCCTTTTCCCAACTCGCGCATAACTATAAAATGACGTCTCTCGAAAAAGTGGGTGGCCAACACTGAGTCTTCCCACAGTGAAGGAGAATCCGAAGAGAAGGAAAGTTCGGAATCCAGTGATGATGAGAATAGCTCTTCTGAAAGAAGCATTGAATATTCCTCCAATGGGTCCACAAATGAGTCGGTGAGTCTTCCATGCATTTTCCTATCCTTCTTTTCTTCACAATTTACTTGGAATAAATATTCATTTGGTGATATTATAGGGAAAAACCACTACTGGAGATGAGCCTGAATGGAGACTCGCCACAGTGAAGATATGGCTTCGTCTTCGATTGTGAAATCCATATCCGCTGGTAACCCAGAGATGGATATTGATTATCTTGAAGATGTTGATGTGCTTCAACTGGCGGAAAACGCTTTTGCGGCTGCTGGTGCAATAGTTACTAAGGAATCCATGTTGGTCACGGATTCGGTTGTGGGTGTTGCTTTCTCCCTTCAGTTCTTGGCTCCTTTTCCAGATCGCGTGTTGATCGGCGGCTTCAGTGTCCCAGCTAACTATGCGGCGCTGTATACCAAAATATGGGAAAGGTATGGACATATTGACACAACCAAAAAGATCACTAGCCGATTTGCGCTGGTCAGGCGCGTGGAAGAAGCTTTATCTTCAATTCACGACATGTGCAATGTGACTGGCCATACCATTTCCGGAGATGTAATCTAGAGCTGGAAGTTTCACTGGGATATGTGCGTAGGCTTTGAGATCAACTTCTCCTGGTTCTGTGAAGGTCTTCCTGAGAACCAAAGGTTGCAGGCCGAAGCGATTGAAAGTCCCTCCGCGGATGCGATCAATCAACAGGAAGCAGAAATCGAAAGATTGTCCCAGGAGTTGAAGCTGAAACAGGCGGCTCATCAAAGCGCGAAGGATTCTTTCTCCAAGAATAACAAACCATTGTTGAATGATTTTCCTTGAATATCTTCTATCTCCTGAACTTCCTTTTCTTAGGTTTTTTTTTTTGAAAGGCAAAAAAAACGCCTAGTTTATGGTTTGGTTTTCTGGTTTTTGGATTTAATAGATAATTGCTTTCTGTGAGGGTTTTTGGATTATTTTTTGGAATGAATTATTATTTTTAAGATAGTGGCACCCTGATCGCCGTGAGTAGCATAATTATTCCAGAAAAAGTCGTGAAACCATGAATGTTGTATGAAAGGGAAAATATGGGATAATATGAAATTTGGGATAACATGGTTATCGACTTCCATTGTAAATGTAGAAACTTAAACGATAGATCGTGTAAACATTGTCTGACAAAACTTACTCGCTTTTAGGGTCTTTTAACAAAACTGGATCTTCATAGCGCAAATACGAGTTTTATGGTGACGTCGTACTGGCTGCGAGAAGTCTCCAGTCATTCTTCATTGTCTGAGCAAATTACCTTTAGGTCACTTGTATCGGAAACTATCAAAAACAGCGGCATGGCTCGGTTTGGTATGTGCACTTGAGGAGGAGATTTGCCAGGTGAGTCGCAGTATGAGCTATAGCAAGAACTTCCTGTCTTTCCATCAAATCAGCAATGGTAATGGGGGAATCGTCTTCCTATGGCTCCTCCGGTCTCTCGTCGTGATGGTGGAGTAGCAGCGGCTCTGGTGACGGTTGGAGGTGTCACACTTGAAGAAACGTTGGGGGTGGAGGAAGCGGCTCTGGCTCTGGTGACCGGAGGTGTGACGCCTAAAGGAACATTTTCCGCGCCGCTGGTGTTGACAGGTGGCGTATTAATACCACCGGAAGGAACGTTAATACCGAGGATGATTTCAGCGCTAGTGTTTTCAGAGTTTGCTGCCGATCCGGACCTGAGTTCTACCATCTTGAGATCGGGATTTAAAAAATGAAATTGGAAATTGGAAATTGATATTGCAACCGAGAGATTAATCTCCCACTGTGGTCGCCAATTGTTTATGGGTGAAAATTGTTTCTGCCGATTTTGGTAAATTCGGGTGTGTGGATGAGAAACAAATCTAAACCCTAAACAATGCACTGCAGGGGAGTACTTTTGATTCAAGAGGTCAATCTGTACAATCCTGTCCTAAACCAAGAAATGGTCGTTCCAGGATTGATTGGGTCACAAAGTGAAGGAAAAGGGTTGGTCTTAGGGAGGGAAGCGAAGAAAGTGTTGAGACCAGAATGGTTAATTATGAAGGTGTGACTGTATTATGACTTGTATCAGAAAGTGGAACTGGCTTGCGGAATGAAAGCTATCAGTCTTTGGTGATTTCTGGATACTGTGTTGTTCTCTGACCAAAACTTGTCCTTTGATGGAAATAGGTGAAACCTATTTATACAAGTCATAATAAAACGTACCTTGGTCTCGTAGGAAGTGGGAACCATTGAGTGATGGAAGAGTGTATAACCGTCGGAAACCGTGCTTCCATGATGAATGAAGTGGATCCGTTTACACTCGTTACTTCTTGCCACCATTAGCCGTCCCGCTTCGTGACACTTTCTTGTAACGGGCGTATTACACGCTGCACATTGTAAATCGCCAGACCAATACCCTGATGAGTATCGCCCATTTTGTGACATGTTTGATGTCTCGAGCGTTTTCGTGGAAAACATGTAGCAGTTTGCTACGTGTGGCAAGTCAAAGTCAAGAGACTTTCCGCAGGAAAATAGCTGTTAGAGCATTGCTCGGCTTAACCCACCAAGCGTTGGTATGTCAAGTTTGGTTGTCATATTTTAGTGAATCAAAACTCATGTTAAGAGTCGCTTGATTATGTACTAGAGTGAACTTCGTATAGGTTAGTTGGAAAGCATTAGGATATGATACATTACAAGTATTGCGAAGACTTGAAGATGTGAAGAAGCAAGGAGCTAAAACGAGAACAATCATCCTTCCACTTGAGGTTAGTGATATTTGACTTGAACTGTTTCATTCCCTAACGTATCTTTCAAGTCGTGCATATTGAAAACATAACTGCAAAGCTTATATGAACTCTAGATAGACATAGTATTAAGGAATACAATACGAGGTTTATTGCTTAACCATTAAACTTTGTAGATAACACATCGCCATAATCATTTGAATGCTATTGTGATTATGTATGGGTATGAGGTGAGGATTTCATCCTAAGGAACAATGTTTACATGTATTCCAAGGAAGTAAGTTCATAAACTTGTTTGTGAACCGAAAAGGAAATTGTCAGGTGTTATTGGTTTTGTTATTCATTTCATATCTTATGAACAACCAATATGTGTGATAGAGTATAACCGCTCACAACTTGTTGTGTTCTTGGTAGAACTGTTCACAAAGGCATGACTTATGTATTGGTATAACTTTTATTAGTAAAACCGATCTTAAGTAATCACCTGAGGTATGATCGGATTTTGTATGTCTGACCTTGTAAAGGAAAGGGAACCGATCCTTGTAAGGGAAAGGGAACCGATCCTAGTAAAGGAAAGGGAACCGATCCTAGTAAGGGGTGCAGTACATCAAAGGGAACCGATCCTTGTATGAGGTGCAACAAGTTTTACAGAAGAAAAGGGAACCGATCCTATGGACATGTGCAACACATATAAGTTAGATACCATATATATGTGGGGAACCGATCCTAGTACCTAGTCAACCGAATCTTTGGGAAGCTAGTGTGACTATGCGTAGTACTCACATGGAGGTAGAACCGAAACTTGTTTTGGTAGAACCGTTAAACCCATGATTGTGATTGAATGTTGGTTTGATCAATCACATAGTTCTTGAAAGTCAGATGAACCAATTCTAAACTTGTTTGGAAGCGTGGAAAATCGGTTTCAAGGTTGTAAGTGTGAAAGAGAACTTACAAAGTAAAGATGTCGACAAACTTTGAACACGTGCTATGAATGTTTATTTCTTTAATTGTTCAAAGATATTCCTTAATGGCTAAGGGAAGAGAATCCCAGTATCGAAACATAAGTAAGTTAAGAATCTTTTAGTTAAGGTTATTAATTTCATTTTGTAGGAAAATTACAGAATTAGTAATATCCATTTACTAATTAGATTTTCCGAGAGATTTTGATCGTTATTTTTGGACATAGCATTTCCAGGAATTATGAAAACTGAATTTGTGCTTTTATGAATATCTTGAGAATATTTTCGATATTGGAAATTTCTTGGTGTCCAAATTTATTTGTATTTAAATACACGAAGTTTGCCTTTCTAGCAAACTAATCCTTCGTAACAACAGACTTCCTCTTTTGTCTTTGTTACTGGTGTAGCCGCCTATCGGAGAGGAGAGTAATCTAATTAGGTGACATCTCTTATGGACACTCAGTTTAAAGCCTTCTTTGGGATTGAGAAGCTCTAGCGCGACCCGTTGGTGGGAAACTAGATAATTGCGGTTTATCTTTGTTTTCGATTGATTTGATTGACTAACGGTAGTTGAAATCTGATTGCACCTAGTTTGTTTATTCTTGAGAATCTTCTCTTCTGATATAAGATTCACTCAAACTAGTTCAGAGTTTCGACAGGGTTCTTTAGACTGTTGTTAGTTATAAAGAAGATCTTGTGATAATCCATTGTTAACAGACTCCGTTCTGTGCGTGATTGATCACAAGAGATTCAAGTGATTGTGTGCAGGTGTTTATTAAAGATTTAAGAAGATTTGAAGACAAAGAAGATAGTGAAGATCTGACTTGGGTTTTATAATCTTTGGTGTGTACAATACTTGTTTGGGAAAAAGAGGATCCAATTAATAATCGGTTTATCTTTGTGGTAGATTGGATTGATTAATTGAGTAGATCGGCATCAACACGGTTCTTCGGATTAAAGGTGTTTTTGGCTTAATCTTAATCGATTACCTTTGGGTGATTGAACATAAGATAGATCTAGACCTGACGAAGGAGTTTATGTTAAGATAAACGGAAGAGCCTTTGTCCGACTCATATCACTTGGTTGAATAGAGTTGTTACCAAACAGATTTCTTGTTCCTTTACTGTTTGGAATACGAACCAAAGGGATTGTTCCAAGTACGTGAATTATTTATAAGTTGGAGGCGTGGGAATACAGACGGAACTAGGTGAACTATAGAGTTAGTTACTTGGTCTCAACTATACGAAGTTAGTGTAATTTTGTTTAACGGCTTAATCCTAAGAGTATTCAATTCTGGACTAGGTCCCGGGGTTTTTCTGCATTTGCGATTTCCTCGTCAACAAAATCTTGCCGGGTCATTTACTTTTATATTCCGCATTATAATTGTTTTATTATAATTAAAGTAAATTACACAAACGTTAATTTTTATTTACTTGATAAGCAATCTTATTGTGTTTGGTTAAGTCCGACCTTTGTATAAAGTAAACATACTTTGTTGTTATATTGTCTCGATCCCGTATCCATAGAAGATCACACAAAGTGTGAACCGATTAGTTGTATTGTCTCGACTCAGTCCATAGACAATCACTTTCGGAGAAAGGACTTATAGGTAGGAAAAGTTTTAGCTTGAGGTATATTTGGGTACCCTCGCCTTTTCGATAGCATGTGATGTTATAAGGCTCATCTTGGCTGGTCGCCTAAAACTTGCCACAGGCCTGTCAGTTCGGTAGCGAACTTGGACGGCTGAGATTATATCTCGTGAGGAAAGGTATCCATCGATTATGGCCACACCATGTTGATGCATGGCAATGGCATAGTGGCATTTTAGCGTATGCCAGTGGAACTGCGACATGGATGACGTAGTTCGTGCATGCCAGTGGCACAGAGGTGCAAGTGGCGCCTGTCGTAACCATGGCCACTAGATTTAGGCTCATCTCGGCTGGTCGCCTAAAACTTGCTACAAGTTTGTCAGTTCGGTGGAGAACTTGGATGGCCAAGATTGCATCTCATGAGGAAGGGTAGCCATCGATTATGGCTACACCATGTTGATGCCTGGCAATGGTACAGTGGCACCTTTAGCGCATGCCAGTGGCACTGCGGCCTGGAGGGCATAATTCGTGCATGCCAGTGGCAAAGTGGAATGGCTGGAATAGCCTGTGCATGCCAACGGCGCGATGGTGCAAGTAGCGCCTGGCGTAGCCATGGTCACTGGATTTTGGCACATTGGTGTTAGACTCCAATGTGGTGTGGCAACATCAGTTTCAGTGGCCACATCAATCCCAATGCTCTGTGGAACATTATCTGGCTTGGTTGGCGTAGCAACTTTGCCTAAATTAGGGTTTTCCATGCCGAATCCCTAATTAGCGCATATGGCATGCGGCATGCGGTAGGTGGCCGTGGCATGGAATTTTATAGAAACGGTGCAAGAGTCATGCCAGAGGAGCCATAGGCAGGCCACCATGTAGAAACGTTCACAGGAGCAAATATTTCCACGAGTGGCTGTAGTGTGGCGTCTTTTTTAGGGTTTCCTAAGTCCGTAAAGCTTATGGCATGTTGTGGGCCCGAGGCGGCATAGTTTTGTGCCACGCTTAGAAGTTAGGGTTCCATCCACCTCCACTAGAGAATGGCCGCTCTTACGGTTAGGCTAGCCAAAATTGAAGTCTGTTGTGATGCTGGTCACGAACAGAGAGTGGGATGGTACGTTTTGGCATGCTGCCGCGGTAAGTGGCACGTTTGTCATGTGTACTTGGCATGCCCGTTTGGCATGTGCGCCTGGCAAGCTCGTTTTGGCATGTTTAGCATGCCATTAATATGTTGGCGCGGTTTTTGGGAAGCCAACTTAATATGGCGACTTCTTGACACAATTTCCACCTCTTTTAAATTTATGGAAGGTTTGGAGCAACCTGATTGGTCAATAAAAGTAGGGGGCGGCCAAGCACAGGCGTGGCCACCCTTTTGGTGCGCGTGGCAGGTTTAATGCGATCTGATTGGTCGATTGGGAATATGGCCGACAAGTATGTGCCCAGCCGCAACTCATGGAAGTGTGGAACGTTTAAAGCGATTTGATTGGTCGACAAAGGAATAAGGGTCGGTTGGGTAGCATATGGCGTGGCCAAGTGGCGCCGGCTAGCCTGTGGCATGGCCACTCTCCCTCTCATTGTTGTTCCTACTCCGCGGCTCCGTTATTCTCTGTTTTCTGATTTTGGGTAGGACTTTACATCTACTGATCCACAGCAGATCAATTGCTTAGTTGATTAAGCATAATTTCGACCAACGAGTCCTAATATACTACGCAGGGCGCAAAAACCCTAAATTAGTTTAAATTCATGAATTTTGTGAATTATCACAAAATTGATTTAATTCTATGTGTTGACACATAATTTTTTATTTACAGAAAGCAGTATGTTTTCCGGTTGAGTACTTTGTACAAGGACCTTAACCTTGGTACTTGGAAATTTGTGCTACTCTGCTACGAGTGAACACAAATCCGTCATGCCATACCAATATTAAAGGTTCTGTCGGGGAACATAACACAGGGAAAGTACTCAGAGGGTCTTACATTAGTGAATAATATAAGCAAGGTGTTTGAAATTTACAGAGTATCTGGGATTGTTGCTACATGCATCAGTCTGTATAAATTTCATGTAAATATATTGAATGGCTCAATGAATGTGCCAGTGGAGAGGTTGAACACTCATCACTTTTATGGATCCTTCTGTTTCAGAGTGACGACACTTTAAATGCAATATTTTTTTTTACAGATTTAACCCTGAACCGAAAACCACCATCAACAACTGGTTTTATTAATTGATTTAACCGACCCTAAGTAATCATCATGTGATGGTATGATAGATCCTTGTAATTCGTGTGACCGATCATGAGTATGCGTAATCGATCCTTGTAATTGGTGTAACCGATCCTGGTAACTGGTGTGACCGATCACAAGTAATACCATGTGTATATGGAAACGATCCTTGCAACTGGTGTAACCGATCCTAGTGACTGGTATGATCGATCACAAGTATTTTCATAATTAGGTATAACCTTTCCTAGTGACTGGTAGAACCGATTGAATCCATGTACAAGGTAGTTAATATCGTGTATCGGTCTCATATAGGCTTGGTCCTATACACCTATACAAATGATATTACCAGTTTTTATCGGTGATACATCATTAAAATTAGAATTTCAAATATTTATAAGACCTTAGAGAAAATAATAATAATCATACACGTATCTCAAATTCCTAAATCATAATGTGGCAAAATCTTACGCCTTGTGACTGTTGTCCAATTTTGCCGGTAAAATATTTCTTACTATCCTTGCTTTATAATCTAAACAATCACAAATACAACTACGTAGTCAGTAACAACCGCTCAAATTCTCCACTATCTTCTGCCATCCACAACAAAACCCAAATCCATTCAAATTCCTTAAGTAAATATGGTGTCCATCTTATATCCTACGTATAGTTATTGATTTTAAATCTTAAATATATTAGGGTTTTTTACATTCTCTAATTGACGTTGTATTTGTCTGTAAATACTACATGCATGTTGCTCGAAAACCTTATCCACTTTATTTGGTGGTGATTTTGATAATTGATTATACTTGATGGTGCCTAGTTTTCTCTTTATAGAATTTATCTTTACCACAAATGATACTGGAATGCCTAATTTTCCCTTTATAGGTTTCATTTTAACCAAACATGATATTGGAACTGATATTATCGGTGTATAGGTAAAACCGATATATCGGCATGTACCGGCTTGTACAGACGTTTTTATCGTTCCATCTCTGTATCGCCGATATTTTCAATATCGTATAGGTATTTTACGACACCCGATAAAAACCTGTAATATCGTCATGTACAACCGATATTGACTACCTTGCCCATGTATGTGATTTAGTATTTGATCAATCACATAGTAGTCTTGGAATACATGTGAACCAATTCTAAACTTCTTTGGAAGTGTGGTATAATCGATTCCAGGAATGCAAATCCATGTAAATATGAAATAAGGGTTTGCAGTGAAAAGATGTCAACATATATACTTTGAACACGAACAATAACTCTTATCATTTATTGTTCAAATATATTCCTTAATAATCAAGGTGATCTTGTGCCAAAATAAATTGAGAATCTTTTAATAGGTTTTTGGTTCTATATGCTTTAATTACCAGCAATTAAATGCATATCTCTAGAGAATAAAAATTAGTAATGTGCATTTACTAATTGGAGATTTTCTATTGAGAGATTTCAGAAATATTGGACAAGCATATATTGGAATTATGAAAACCGAATTTTGCCATTCATTGCATATCTTGAGAATACTTTCGGTTTTGGAAATTCCTTGGTGTCCAAACATCCTTGGTATATGAATACCTAAGTTTGTGTTTCTAGCAAACTATCCTACGATTCAGGAAAACTTCATTTCTTGTTGTTTCTAGTGAGTCGTCTATTAGGAGAGAAAAGTATCCTAATTATGTGAAATCTCTTAGGACCGCTCGTTTAAAGACTTTTGTGGGATCAAGAAGCTCTACGAGTACCGTTGGTGGGAAATTAGATAATTGTAGTGTTACTAGTTTTCGATTAATTTGATTGAATAACGGTTGTTGAAACTTCGATTGCATCTAGTTTGTTTATTAAGAATCTTCTCTTCTGATGTAAATTCACTCAAACTAGATTGAACTATCGACGGTATCTTTAGAACTATTGTTAGATCTAAAGAAATCTTGTGATAATCTATAGTTAACAGAATTCGTTCTGTGCGTGATTGATCACAAGAGATTCAAGTGGTGTTGCGCAGGTTATTGAAGATTAAAGAAGATTTGAAGAAGAAGAATATTTCTTATTGGTTTCGTATCTTGTGAATTGTGTGCACAAACCTCGATCGTATGGGATCCAACTAGAATAGGATTGATTAGGTGCGTAAGATCGACATTCTCAATATATATCTTTGAGATCTATTTTTATTGAGTGTGAATCTATACTTGACTATTTCGGTAGTTAAAGTTAGATTGATCTAACCAGACAAAGGATTTTATTAGATTAAAAATAAGAGCCTTCGTCAACACTCATCTATATGTTGTAGCAAAGATTGATTAGAGTGGTTACCAAACAGATTTTTCCTTTGTTGTCTGGAATACGATCCAAAGGACTTGCTATTCACGTGCGTGACTCTAGAAGTCGAACACGCAGGGATACTGAGGGAACTAACTAGCTAGGGGTAGTCTGCTTGGTATCAACTTTACGAAGTTAGGTAATTTTCGCCTTTCTAGACCAAGGGAAGAAAGACCATCTTATGAAACCATTTCTAATGGTCTTTGTGGCAAGAGTGTTGATTGGATTGAAGGGAAATTTACTACTAATTGTCTTAGTCTTGCTTTGATGTCTTTCGGAAAACTTGGTATATCTAATCTTTGTCCTTCCATAATTGAGAATTCTCGGTGGAGTCGTGAGTTTGTGGAGTTAGTCTATTTCCTGGAATTGGGTTCTCAAAGTCTTGATATTTGTGAATTCATCATTCTTCAAATGCTCTCAATGACGTCATCCAACAAGAAGTTAGGATTTCCTTGCTTAATTGAGCAAATTTGTCGAGCATATTCTATTGCTCATATTTGCAATTCCATTGGAACTCCCAAACTTGTTCTTCCTTGTACTGTTAAACGTATGAAGGAGAATGCTTGAAAAAGGCAAATATGTGATTCCCTTGACGGTTCTCGTGATCCTATCACCTTGAGTCTTCTTCATCAAATTCACAAGGGTGCGTGTAAGATCAATTCCAAGGTAAAATGCGTACAAAAACAATTAAGTGTGACTGCCACTAAGTTTCCCGAGATCAAGGAAGATATGGATATGATTCAAGCCTCTTGGATGGTTTCCGATGATGAAGATGGTGACTAAAATCTTTATCTCTTGTTATGTTGTTTTGCCTAGGAAACTTCTTATGAGAATTTATTCTTGTTTTTTAAGAAGGATAACTAGAGCTTGGAATAGCAATTATTGTGAGTACTGAAAAGGCGAGGGTACCAAAATATACCTCAAGCTAAAACTTTTCCTACCTATAAGTCCTTTCTCCGAAAGTGATTGTCTATGGACAGAGTCGAGACAATACAACTAATCGTTTCACACTTCGTGAGATCGTCTATGGATACGAGATCGAGACAATTCAACAATGAAGTATGTTTACTTGATACAAAGGTTCGGACTTAAACAAACACAATAGGATTGCTTATCAAGTAAATAGGAATTAACGTTTGTGCGATTTACTTTAATTATAATAAAACAATTATAATGCGGAAATATAAAGTAAATGACACAACAATATTTTGTTAACGAGGAAACCGCAAATGAAGAAAAACCTCGGGACCTTGTCCAGAATTGAACACTCTCAGGATTAAGTCGCTATAAAAAATTACACCTAACTTCGTATAGTTGAGACCAAGCAACTAAACCTATAGTTCACCTAGATCCGTCTGTATTCCCACGCCTCCAACTTATAAATAAGTTACGTACTTGGAACAATTCCTTTGGTTCGTATTCCAAACAGTAAAGGAACAACAAATCTGTTTGGTATCAACTCTATTCAACCAAGTGGTATGAGTTGGACACAGGCTCTTCCGTTTATCTTAACATAAAATCCTTCGTCATATCCTTAGATCTATCTTATGTTCAATTACCGAAGTAATCGTTTAAGACTAATCCAACAACACTATTAATCCAAAGAATTGTGTTGAGGCATATCTACTCAATTAATCAATCCAATCTACCACAAGGATAAACCGATTATTAATTGGATCCTCTTTTACCAAAACAAGTATTGTGCATACCAAAGATTATAAACCCAAGTCAGATCTTCAATATCTTCTTTGTGTTCAAATCTTCTTAAATCTTCAATAAAAACCTGCACACAATCATTTGAACTCTTGTGATTAATCAAGCACAGAACGGAGTTTGTTAACAATGGATTATCACAAGATCGTCTTTAGTACTCACAACAGTCTAAAGATCTCTGTCAAAACTCTGAACTAGTTTGAGTGAATCTTATATCAGAAGAGAAGATTCTCAATAATGAACAAACTAGGTGCAATCATATTTCAACCACCGTTAGTCAATCAAATCAATCGAAAACAAAAGATAAACCGAAATTATCTAGTTTCCCACCAACGGTACACGCTAGAGATTCTCAATCCCAAAGAAGACTTTAAACTGCGCGGCCGTAAGAGATTTCGCCTAATTAGGTTACTCTCCTCTCCGAATAGGCGGCTACACCAGTAACAACAACAAAAGAGGAAATATGTTGTTACGAAGGATTAGTTTGCTAGAAAGGCAAACTTCAAGTATTTATAGACAAGGGAGTTTGGACACCAAGGAATTTCCAAAATCGAAAATATTCTCAAGATATTCATTAAAGCACAAATTCGGTTTTCATAATTCCTGGAAATGCTCTGTCCAATAATAATGATCGAAATCTCTCGGAAAATCTAATTAGTAAATTTACATTACTAATTCTGGAATTTCCCTACAAAATGAAATTAATAACCTTAATTAAAAGATTCTTAACTTACTTATGTTTCGATCCTGGGATTCTCTTCCCTTAGCCGTTAAGGAATATCTTTGAACAATTAAAGAAATAAACATTCACATCACATATTCAAAGTATGTCGACATCCTTACTTTGTAAGTTATCTTCCACACTTACAACCTTGAAACCGATTTGCCACACTGCCAAACAAGTTTAGAATTGGTTCATCTAACTTTCAAGAACTATGTGATTGATCAAACCAACATTCAATCACAATCATGGGTTTAACGGTTCTACCAAAATAAGTTTCGGTTCTACCTCCCTGTGAGTATTGCGCATAGCCACACTAGCTTTCCAAAATTCGGTTGACTAAGTACTAGGATCGGTTCCCACATATATATGGTATTTAACTTATATGTGTTGCACATGTCCATAGGATGGGTTCCCCTTTGCCTAAAAACGTGTTGCACATGTCCATAGGATCGGTTCCCCTTTCTGCTATAAACCTTGCTGCACCCCATACAAGAATCGGTTCCCCTTTGTGATGTATTGCACCTATTACTATAGTCGGTTCCCCTTTCCCATATTTATTCAGACAAAACACAAACCCGATCATACCATCTCAGGTGATTACTTAAGATCGGTTTCACTAATAAAAGTCATACCAATACATAAGTCAGGCCTTTGTGAATAGTTCTACCAAGAACACAAACAAGTTGTGAGCGGTTATACTCAACCACAAATATTGGTTGTTAATAAGATATGCAATGAATAACAAAACCAATAACACCTGGAAATTTCCTTTTCGGTTCACAAACAAGTTTATGAACTTACTTCCTTGGAATACATGTAAACATTGTTCCCTAAGATGAATTCCTCACCTCAGACCCATGTATAATCACAATAACATTCAAATGATTATGGCGATGTCTTATCTACAAAGTTTAATAGTTAAGCAATAAACCTCGTATTGTGTTCCTTAATACTATGTCTATCTAGAGTTCAAATATGCGTCGCAGTTATGTTTTCAATATGCACGACTTGAAAGATACATTAGGGAATGAAACAGTTCAAGTCAAATATCACTAACCTCAAGTGGAAGGATGATTGTTGTCGTTGTAGCTCCTTGTTTCTTCACATCTTCAAGACTTTGCAATAATTGTAATGTCTCATATCCTAATACTTTCAAGCTAACCTATACGAAGTTGACTCTAGTACATAATGAAGCGACTCTTAACATGAGTTTTGATTCACTAAAATATGACAACCAAACTTGACATACCAACGCTTGGTGAGTTCAACCGAGCCATGCTCTAACAGTCTCCCCCTTTGTCAATTTTAGTGACAAAACTCTTACATCATATAGATAAACAAATTACAAGAATTCATTACACATCCGCTTGATTCCCGATTCAACATCACAGTAAAACTGCTTATATTCAATCCTTGAAAATGTCGTTGTTGACAATATAATAACAAAGCTATTACTCCCCCTAAGGAAGATAGGTAGATATTCAATCCTCACGTCTTTGTTATACCAATTCATATGACATGTTACTCCCCTTAGTCTGTGCTTTCACTCTTTCATTAGATAAACGTTCAAGCACCATTGTGCTTTTCCTTAGCGATACCAATCAATATAAAATCAATGCCAGTATCACCTGTTTACTCCATATATTTCTCCCCCTTTTTGTCACAAAAATGACAAAGAAACGAAAAAATAAAGGACAACACGAAAAGAATCTTACAATTCTCAAAAGACTTGAAACCTGTAGAGTTAGGAACGAGGGTTCCACACATCATGTTCTGATAACCAATATCAAAATTGAAACTACAAGTAGTTTTATATTGATATGTTATCAAGGAAATAATTGTCCGAAACAATTTTTCCAATTTAGTTTAGCAAACCAAAAATTAACTAAGCACTTTAGTCCCTTTGCTAAATCGATTGTTCAAAAACAACCGCTTAATTCGATAAGACCAAAATAAAGATAAACTCTATTTTTCTCATCAGGTTCTAATTATCCACAGACTTAGACCTTTCAATTTTAAACAAGACAAGTGCTAGGTTAATTAACTATCATTTCTTGTTAAGGCATTCGATTAGACTTGAATAACCGAAACCTCACTTCGATAAGTCTAACTAAGATCATAATTAACTTAGTTTCTCTTATCCGGAATCGAATTGGACTAAACAACTCATCTCGTACACTTTTTATTTCGTTAAGCCATAAATAATTCATACAAAGCAACATATATCAACTTGCATAATTATTCACCTCAACCGGAAGCAATTGAAACAACATAGACATTAAAAGCACCACAATTGCACCGAAATTTTGTAAGCCTAAACAATTGATGCCATACAAAAGCAAGATAACAATAGTTTTTCTTAACCGGAACCAATTGAATCATTACCGAAATTTTGTAAGCCTAAACAATTGATACCACACAATAAAGCAAGACAATAATAGTTTTTCTTAACCGGAACCAATTGAATCACACATCCACACACATATCATGGAATAAACATCAATTGTACCGAAATTTTGTTAATCAAAGCAACAAATATATATAATATAAACTCAGGCTTTTCTTAAACAGGAAAACAATTAGCTAACAAGATTGTTACCTCAAATTTCGCATCCACTTCTCCAATATGTTTGCATCTTCGTCCAGAGAGAATTGATAACGAAATATCATCACGTTGTCATCCTTATGCATAAACAAGAGAATAACAAAAACCCTCAACCTTTACCAGAGAAAGGTTGAAAACCGGTTTTAACAATTGCAAGCAAGAGTTGAAAACCGTCGAAACACATGCTTTTATGCTAAACCAAAACCGATTCAACATACTGTGACTTTTTCACATATTGTTTCTACCAGAACCCCTCATGATTCTTTGATAAATCCTACCAACATGGGATAGAACTTAATCTTTCTATCAAAAAGTCACCCAAACCATAAGGGTTCACAATATATGAGATCGAATATTAAGGTAGTAAAAACGAAATCAAACATCCAATAAACATACATAGCAATAAGATAAAAGTATTCAAGCACATGCTATGTAAACCGAAAACTATCACAAGAAAAATTACCAATCAAATAATTTTATTCATAATAGTTTTATTCATTAATAGACCAATACAATCAATGAAAGAAATCAAAAATTGATGTCTATTAATCTTCTCTCTCAGTTTTTGTGAAGATTGCATTCAAAAACTGGAATCAAATTCCTCTGAGCACTTTCCTTTCAGTAGATTTGTTCGTCTCCAGCAATTGAGAATGAAAGTTAGCTAGTACTTCTTTTGAATCCTTTATCATCAGTTCATGATATCTAATAGAACCTTTAACAGAGTGAATCTGTTTTCTTAGAGAGTCTTGAGAGTTATCATGAAGAGGAACATCATGAGTTTCAGTCATAACTGATACACAGAGTGCTAAATCATCAAGAGATGATTCTTCTTTTACCGATTTCTCCATTGAAATATGGTAGTCTTCTTTAGGACATGAAGAAGATTTATAAGATGGGAGAAAATCAAGGAATATAAAAATATGTAGGAAATACCATATGGTCCTAGAAATAATATATTATAGAGAGTCTAGTCCAATTGACCTAGTCAATTGTCCATTTGGTCCATTTTGGAAATATAAATTATAGTTTGGTCCTAGTATGACGTCATGGATGATGTAATTTTCATCATGTAGTGGCATAAATATCCTTTTGGGACCATTACGTCATCCATGACGTCATCTTAAGACATATATAGTCAATTATCAAGAGAGAAGATATTATTTTCAGATTTACTTTCTCTCACCTCCATATTCTCAGATCTACTTTCTCTCTCATCTTTTGTTTCTTTTCTCTACAACTATTTTTCTGCTACTGTAAAGAAGATGAAGAAAGAAATAAACAGTTGTTGTTGATAGATGATACTCGTGATGATGTTTTGAAGATGAACTCGTGATTGTTGTTGTTGAAGATGTGAAGACGATAAAAGAAGATGATGAACGACGGAGTTTTTAAGGTTTGTTTGGTGCTGTTGCTGTTGAAGACGACGAAGATGATGAAGAAGATGAAGATGATGAAGATGAAAACGACGATATTGATGTTTGCTGTGAAGGATGAACTATTATCAGATCTGAAAAGAATGAACTCGTGTTGAAGATCTTGTTTTTTAGATCTTTGTCTTGTTGTTGCTGCTGTTGAAGATGATGAAGAAGATGAAGATTTGTGTGTTTTTGCGTCGTTTTTTTAGGTTTTTATATGGAGTTCATTTCTGGAATGAACTCTGTTTTTTTTTTTTAGGTTTTATATGGAGTTCATTTCTTGAATGAACTCTGTTTTTTTAGATTTTTATATGGAGTTCATTTCTAGAATGAACTCTGTTTTTTTTAAGTTTTATATGGAGTTCATTTCTGGAATGAACTCTGTTTTTTTAGGTTTTTATATGGAGTTCATTTCTGGAATGAACTCTGTTTTTTTAGGTTTTATATGGAGTTCATTTCTGGAATGAACTCTGTTTTTTTAGGCTTTTATATGGAGTTCATTTCTGGAATGAACTCTGCTTTTTTAGGTTTTTATATGGAGTTCATTTCTGGAATGAACTCTGTTTTTTTAGGTTTTTATATGGAGTTCATTTCTGGAATGAGCTCTGTTTTTAGGTGATTTCTGAAAAAATAAGTAGAAATTAACAGGAGTTCATTTTAAAGAATGAACTGCTACAAAAAAAGTAGAAATTAACACGGAAGGGTACTTTTGTCCATTTAATATTTTTAAATAATTACAGACCAAACAATAAATGCGTTTTCCCAAAGGACCAAACTGACATGAGCCCACCTAAAATTGATGTCTATTAATCTTCTCTCTCAGTTTTTGTGAAGATTGCATTCAAAAACTGGATTTGAATTCCTCTGAGAACTTCCCCTTTCAGTAGATTTGTTCGTCTCCAGCAATTGAGAATGAAAGTTAGATAGTACTTCTTTTGAATCCTTTATCATCAGTTCATGATATCTAATACAACCTTTAACAGAGTGAATCTGTTTTCTTAGAGAGTCTTGAGAGTTATCATGAAGAGGAACATCATGAGTTTCAGTCATAACTGATGCACAGAGTGCTAAATCATCAGGAGATGATTCTTCTTTTACCGATTTCTCTATTGAAATATGATAGTATTCTTTAGGACAAGAAGAAGATTTATAAGATGAGAGAAAATCCAGGAATATAAAAATATTTGGTTTAAGAAAACCGAAACTATTTTTCCAAAAACAAGAAATATTCAATATTTTTCACGAAAGAAACAAACATGAATAACTTGCCCAAATTTATGCTTCCTTACAATCATAATTTTGGGAAACAAGTGAGGATGCAAAACTCAACACAATCAGTATGTGTTGAGGTGAGAATTATTCTCACCATTCTTAGCAAAAACATCCTTATGATGATTTATCAACACAGTGGACTGTGTTTCCTTCTGTTCCTCCTCTCTCTTGTAATTGCGAGAGTTTGCAATCACTTTTTGAAAGCCAAAAAATTTACCAGTCTTCCTTATCCCTTTTCGAAGGGCTTGGATAAGTTTGATTTCGCAAAGGATTGTAGCGAGATTATTTTCTTCACATGAAGAACTTGTTGTGTCATCAGAAAAACTGGTTTCCGATTCTCTTGGTATTTCACCTAATTTTACTGGTTCAGATTCTACCATATAGGATTTATCTGAAATGGACTTCAAAAGGTTTTCAAGATCTAGGCTTAACCTTTCATTTTTCTTAATTCCCAACTCAAGTTTTTCTAGGAGTTGATTAGATTCACCGGAATCATCACAATTAGAGTTGGCAAGAAGTGCATTGCAATTCGATATTTCTTCATTGGATTCTTCCTCCGGAATATCATCAAGAGTGGAGACATACACCCTATTTCACTTTCTAGTTCTTCTGCTGGGACAGTGTTTTGCCATATGTCTGAATCTATGGCACTTGTAGCATTGAACATCATTGTTAGAGCATTGCTCGGTCGAACTCGCATGTGTTTCTATCTCAAGCATGTTTGTCAATGTTAGTGATCAAAACTATAAGTCTTGATTTCTAGTCTACTATAGTTAAGGTCTCGGACTAGGATATAAAGTGTAGTTGAGCTCAAGAACCCCATGGCAATCATCATACAAGACGAAGGACTACTCAAGGAACCGGTGGAACTTCATCGACTAAAAGGTATGTGGAGACTTGAACATATATATCACTCAAAAGTCTATCTATCTCCTATCTTGATACAAAAGTCGTTTTGCTATATAGACTTAGATTATGCACATTTGGTATTTCGAACCGAGTTTATCTCGCCTATCTATTTCTCGAAATATGTGTTGGTAAGCTTTCTATTTAGCCAAGTTCATCTTTACCTAGTGACGAAAGTCATGACAAGTTTCAATTACTTTGAAAATTTCTTACTTTGACGAAAAATAGTTTGTGAATAACAACTATAGAATCTTAACGTCCTCTAAGAATGTTTCAATGATTGAAATGAGAGTTAAATAATATAACTATTGGAGGATATAAGCATTGTTGTGGAAACACATATATGTATAAGTCCTTATTCCTTGAACCAAAGTTTGCGAACTTTTTTGATCAAGAGAACCGGAATAGTAGCGTGAGCTAAGTCTGCGAACTCAGTCCGCGAACCCATTCCGCGAACTGGTGGAAGTTCTCGACCCGAGAAATTCTGCTGGAGTTTGTGAACTCCTTCCGGAAACTTAAGTCAGTGAATCCAGTCCGCGAACTTGAGTAGGTTATATCTAAAAATGATGTTTGTGAACTTATTCTTATATAAACTAAGGAATGCAAATTGCAAACCGTGGATATATAGTTCATGAACCGATTCGAGTGAATCAAATCGTTTTTGCTTCAATTGTGTCTTGTGTAGTACATAAGATTTCCTTGCAGTTGAACAACTCTCTAACTAGTTCATTTGAACTAGTTATGGTGAAGAATAATATGGTTGATATGAAAGTGATTATATGGCTAACTATTTGGTTAACTATTGTTGAACCAACAAATGTACAAGTTTGGGTACGGTTACACAAGCCTAGAAACGTGCATTTCATTTGTGTGTAACAAGCTAGTTTTCAATCTAACGGTTGAAAGATATTAGCTTGAATCTAATCAGGTTTTCATCCAACGGTGAATATTGAACGCTTTGTTACCAAGCTAACATTGATTGCAAACCCTGATTTGAAAGACTATATAAGGGAGAACTCTAGCAACTGGGAAACCTAATCCCCACACCTTCTGTGTGATACTAGTTGTGCTAAGCTAGAGCCGATTCTCCTTTAACCTTTAGTTTCTTCTTCTAAACTAGGTTAACAACTTAAAGACTTCATTCGGATTGTGAAGCCAGACTGATACTACTTTTTTGTAGTTGTGTGATCTGATCTTGTTGTTTCTATCATACGAGTAAAATTGTAATAATTGGCTTGAGATTGATATCTCCGATAGGCAAGATATCAAAGTAATCACAAACACTTCGTCTCATCGTTTGTGATTATGCAATATCTTTTTTCGCTGCGTCGATTAAGATTATTGTGAGGTGATTGATAATACTAGGCTGTTCTTCGGGAATACAAGTCCGGGTTATCAATTGGTTCTTGTTCACCTTGATTCATCAAGAGACGGAATAAAACTCGTAGGTATATTCGTGGGAGACGGATTTATCTATTACTGTAGACTTTTCTGTGTGATACAGATTTGTTTATTAAAGTCTTCGACTTTGGGTCGTATCAAATCTTAGTTGTGGGTGAAATCAACTAAGGGAATCAAGTACGTAGCGTCCTACTGGGATCATAGACGTAGGAGCATAACTTTATCTTGGATCAGTGTGAGATTGGTTGGGGTTCAACTACAGTCCAGACCGAAGTTAATTTGGAGTAGGCTAGTGTCTGTAGCGGCTTAATACAGTGTGTGTTCAATCTGGACTAGGTCCCGGGGTTTTTCTGCATTTGCGGTTTCCTCGTTAACAAAATTCTGGTGTCTGTGTTATTTATTTTCCGCATTATATTTTGTTATATAATTGAAATATCACAGGTTGTGCGTTGTTCAATCAATTAGAATATCCGACCTTTTGGTTGTTGATTTAAATTGATTGACACTTAGATATTGGTCTCTGGTACCATCCAAGTTATCTCTCTAGTATTTGGTAAAGACTCGCAGATTTCTATTTGCTTGAGTATATATCAAATCGAGAGATTGAGATATAAACTCTTTGATATACTTTTTATCTATATTGAGTCTGACTGTCTAGTTGATTCTCTAGAAAGTATATTGGAGTTTTTCCATACAGATTTCTAAGTGAAATATTGGGTGTGGTTGTTGTACACCCCCCACCCCCACCCCCACCCCACCCGCTTTTTCAATTGGTATCATAGCAGGAAAACACTCTAAACCTAATAAGTTTGTGTTTGTTTGTTCCTTAAAATTTGTCCCGTGGGAAATTTCTTTGGAAAACTTGCTCTTGGCATCTGTAACGCATGCCATAAGTCCTTGAAGATTGCTCAAGGATTATTATGGTTAAAACCTCCGGGTTCACATGATAATCTCATTTCATCTAAAAGGGAAAATTTAGATGATGAGAATCATTCTAAAGGAAAAAATAAAAAGAAGGAAAGATTGAGGAAACGTCGTCACGCTTAAGGATATGGACCCTCACTAGATTAACTTTTGATCTTTTTAAGGAATACTATCGTAATGGATCAATTGATAAAGATGTATTTAGAGCGTTTGAAGGCGTTTTTAAACTCTTAGAAAAACTTAATTCTGTTAAGTCTAAGAATCCTTCCGAAAAAAGTTTTGTACATGTTAAATCATCGAACAATATTGTACAGCTTAGGATTCAGAAGAATTTTCCTTCTAGCCAGATCAAACGAAGGATAGAAAGCTATGACTGCCCGGAGTATCATCATTATGTTGATTATATCACAGGGGCTGTTCATACATATCAACCAGAAATGTTGCATGAGAATTTTTCTGCACATTATTCCTCTTGGTAACAAGCCTGGCACTACCCCATTTGTATATATCTTGGAATGGGGAAAGGAATGTTTGAGTTGTGTGCAGTTTTGTTATTCTTTTTTAGAATACCAAACAAAGCTTTCTACTGCATCCATCGTCTCTCACAAAAGTGTGTTGTCACGGGATGCATAACCTTTGATGTGCAAACGGCTAAGAAAATCCCAATTTCCTTGTGTGGGTCTCGGTTCACAAACGGGTCCAAGCCCATTATTGGTCTTATAAAGAAGAAGTTCACGCACCCTCTTCTTCATCACCCGTCCGCGTACGTGAACCTCTAGAGTTTTGTGTGTGTCCTCCATTGAAGCCTCTTTGGAGAAATTGAAAGAAAGGGTGTTCAAGATTCACTCCAAGTAAGTAAATTCCTCTTGTTCCTTTCAATTTCTTAGATCTCATGATGAATTCTAAGGGCTCAGAAAGAAGTTCCAAAAGCTCAAATACCTCTAGCATGGATTTTTCTTGTGACCAAAATTCTCTTACTATTAGATTTGTGGATGATTCTTGTGCTAGAATTTTTGAAAAGATTTCACCTAAAGGTTTTATCCTAGAAAAGAAATTGGATCTATCTAGTGGGCATGAAGAGGATTTAGCTTGCTTTAAAAAATTCAAGATTGGAAATATCTTTGATGGTCATGGTCAAGGATTTGATTCTCTCACAAGAATGTTCTATGCCAACATTCATGATGTTGATCTTAATAAGATGGAATTCGAATCCATGATAAATAGAAAAATATTTCTTGTTGATATAAAATTAATTTCAAAGATTACCAACATTCTGTTGGGAAACGTGCGTCTTCCTAGACCAAGTGATGAACGTCCATCATGTGATGAAATCTCTCTTGGGCTTTGTGGCAAGAAGGTAGATTGAAATCAAGGAAAGTTTCCTACTAATGGTCTTAGTATTTCGTTGATAGCATTTGTAAAACTTGGTATCTCCAATCTTTGTCCCTCCACAATTGAGAATTCTTGGTGGAGTCATGAGTTTGCGGAATTGGTCTATTTCCTTGAATCGGGTGTTCAAAGTCTCGATATTTGTGGTTTTATCATCTTTCAAATGACTTTGATGACTTCACCCATCAATGTTTTAGGTTACCCTTGCTTGATTGGTCAAATTTGTCGTGATCGTGGTTTTGATCCAATTGGCAACTTTCCCGGGGTTCCCAAACCGGTTCGTCCCTGTACCTTCAGACGTATAAGGGAGAATGTGTGCAAAAGACAAAGAGATGCTTCACTTAACGACTGTGACCCTACCACCTTGAGCCTTCTTCAAAAATTTCACAAGGGCGTGTGTAAGGTCGATTCAAGGGTGAAGTGTGTGCAAGAACAATTGTCATTAGTTGCAACTAAGTTTCTCGAGCTCAAGGAAGAGTTAAACAAAATTCAAGCACTTGGAGTATTTCCGATGAGGAAGACAATGAGTAAAATATGATCTTATTTCCTAGTAAATCTTCTATCTTTCTTGTTTTTGTTAGAAGAATAACTAGAGTTTGGAATAGCTATTATTGTGATTACACATAGTTATGTCCAACGTTTTCATCTTCATGTTTTTAGATTTATTGGTTTAAATTCTAAATTTGTTTGGAAGATGATTTTTGCAGTTTTAATATTTATGGTTTTATATATTGCAATATTGTTATGGGATATGTGTGTTTGCGTCCGTGAACTATGATTGTCCCATACCTTATCAAAAGTAAAGTCTTTCATATGTCGATATGCATGTATTGATAAAAGAATGAATAGACTTTTGACAAATACAAAAGTTAAGCCTATTATGTCAATTATTGATTGAAGATAGGTTAAAATATTTTGTTTGCAAGGATTATGTCTATTGAATGTCGTTATGCGAATAGTGACGGAAAATAGAATGAATCCTTGTGTATTCCGCAGTATTGATCTTCCCTGATCCATATTTTTATGTATTACTGTGAGGCTCCGTCAGGTGTCTAATGTTGATCACTATCAACTGAGTTGATTATTTTCATATGATTAACTTAGTTGTTGCTCCGTGAGGCACTTTATGTCGAGCATATTCAACTAAATTAATTACCTTGTTTAGTTATTTAGTTGTTGCTCCGTAAGTTTTCTTATGTCGAGCATGACCAATTAAATTGATTACTTTTGTGATTAGTTTGGTTGTGTATTTCGATTAGATTAATTACGGGTTCTCTTGTGATTAATCTAATTGTATATTTTTGAATCTCTATAAGTTCACTTATGTTGAGCATCTTCGATTAAATTAATCATGGGTTCTCTTGTGGTTAATTTAATTGAGTATTTTGGATTCAAATTCATACTTGTATGTGATTTGTTATGTCCAAAGAAATCCTTCTTTTCTTTCGAAATTAAGGTCGCTATTATTGCTCTTTCGGGAATGACATATTATGGGGGAGAGTTCTTAATTGAACTTGTGCTTAATTGCCAAATATTTGTGGGGAGTGCGGCTGTGGAATATTATATGGGTTATCTTGTATCTTTATAAACTCCTTGATGAATGCATTTAGCTTCGGCTTTATGATTGCATCTAAATAAGATGATATGTGTTTCTTTCTTTTGGTCATGAAATGTATCTTTCGGGAATTTCATTAGGATCCCGTTCTTGTACATTTGCCAATTTTATTGACAAAAAGGGGGAGTTAATATGTAGTTTCACACTACAAATACATATGATTTTTGGATCCTTATGTAAGGGGGAGTGGTTTCCATGTGAGATGGAGTATTGACTAAGGTGGAGTGATACATATCACCATGGAATTGTTGTTGAAGTTGTGATACAATTTGAAATTTGACGATGTGTAATGATACTATGGCACTGTATAAAAATGATTGAGAACTCTTGTTTTTTCGTTGTTATAGCTACAGATTTTCAATAACGATGATGCTGAACTTATAACCTTTGGGATCATTGGAGTACTTGGAAGTGATGAAGATTTCAAGTAACGTTGAAGATTAGGCATGTGGAATAGGAGATACAAAAGTTAATTTATTTATATTTTGTATTCCATATGTATTGATAGTTTTGTCACTAAACTTAACAAAGGGGGAGATTGTTAGAGCATTGCTCGATGGAACTCGCATGTGTTGCTATCTCAAGCATGTTTGTCAATGATAGTGATCAAAACTATAAGTCTTGATTTCTAGTCTGCTATAGCTAAGGTCTCGGACTAGGATAAAAAGTGTTGTTGAGCTCAAGAACTCCATGGCAATCATCATACAAGACGAAGGACTACTTATGGAACCGGTGGAACTTCATCGACTAAATGGTATGTGGAGACTTGAACTTATCTATCACTCAAAAGTATATTTATATCCTATCTTGAGACAAAAGACGTTTTTCTATATAGACTTAGATTATACACATTTGCTATTTCGAGCCGAGTTTATCTCGCCTATCTATTTCTCGAAATATGTGTTGGTAAGCTTTCGCTTTATCCAAGTTCATCTTTACCTAGTGACGAAAGTCATGACAAGTTTCAATCACTTTGAAAATTGCTTACTTTGACGAAAAATAGTTTGTGAATAACAAATATAGAATATCAACGTCCTCTACGAATGTTTCAATCATTGAAATGAGAGTTTAGATAATATAACCATTGGAGGATATAAGCATTGTTGTGGAAACACATATATGTATAAGTCCTTATTCCATGAACCGAAGTTTGCGAACTTTCTTGATCAAGAGAACCGGAATAGTGGCGTGAGCTAAGTCTGCGAACTCAGTACGCGAACCCAGTCCGCGAACTGGCGGAAGTTCTCGACCCGACAAATTTTGCTGGAGTTTGTCAACTCCTTCCGCGAACTTAAGTAGGTTATATCTAAAAACGATGTTTGTGAACTTATTCTTATATAAACTAAGGAATGCAAATTGCAAACCGTGGCTATATAGTTCATGAACCGATTCGAGTGAATCAAATCGTTTTTTCTTCAATTGTGTCTTGTGTAGTACATAAGATTTCCTTGTAATTGAACAACTCTCTAACTAGTTCATTTGAGTCATTTGAACTAGTTGTGGTGAAGAAGAATATGGTTGATATGAAAGTGATCATATGGCTTACCATTTGGTTAACTATTGTTGAACCAATAAATGTACAAGTTTGGGTACGGTTACACAAGCCTAGAAACGTGCATTTCATTTGTGTGTAACAAGCTAGTTTTCGATATAACGGTGGAAAGATATTAGCTTGCATCTAATCAGTCTAATACCGTAGACTTTTCTGTGTGATACAGATTTGTTTATTAAAGTCTTCGACTTTGGGTCGTAGCAACTCTTAGTTGTGGGTGAGATCAGCTAAGGGAATCAAGTACGTAGCATCCTGCTGGGATCAGAGACGTAAGAGCATAACTGTACCTTGTATCAGTGTGAGATTGGTTGTGGTTCAATTACAGTCCAGACCGAAGTTAATTTGGAGTAGGCTAGTGTCTGTAGCGGCTTAATACAGTGTGTGTTCAATCTGGACTAGGTCCCGGGGTTTTTCTGCATTTGGGGTTTCCTCGTTAACAAAATTCAGGTGTCTGTGTTATTTATATTCCGCATTATACTTTGTTATATAATTGAAATATCACAGGTTATGCGTTGTTCAATCAATTAGAATATCCGACCTTTTGGTTGTTCATTTAAATTGATTGACACTTGGATATTGGTCTTTGATACCATCCAAGTTATCTCTCTAGTATTTGATAAAGACTCGCAGATTTCTATTTTCTTGAGTATATATCAAATCGAGATATTGAGATATAAACTCTTTGATATACTTTTTATCTAGATTGAGTCTGACTGTCTAGTTGATTCTCTAGAAAGTATATTGGAGTTTGTCCATACAGATTGCTAAGAGAAATATTGGGTGTGGTTGTTGTACCCCTGCTTTTTCAATCATCATTACCTTTTTTATGACAAACAGATAATGTATCGGGAACACGTTTATCAGAAGATAAAATGTTCTTAATCTGTTACGCTAAAAGCACAATAATTGAGTCAAGCTCCTTTTCAACAGGTACCTTTATCTCTCGACAACGTTTCTCAGTGTGATTCTTCAGCAGAATTTCTCTATAAAAGATCTTTAACTCTCCTACAAGAGAGCTTCGATAAAGTGTAGAAAGATCATTCCCTTCTATTATAGAGTATTTCTTAGACTCGTATATGGATGGTAACGATCTGAGAATTTTGCATACTATTTCTTTTTCAGTTATTGCCTTTCCAAAGAAAAATAATGCGTTAACAATCTCAGAAAGTTTAGAGTTTAACTCATCGAAGGTGTCGTTATCATCCATATTGAGATGTTCCCATTCAGATGAAAGGGATGAGGTCTAGCTTCTTTTTCATATTCATCTCCCTCAAATACGGTCTCAAGAATATTCCATGCTTCTTTAGAAGTTCTACAAGCCATCACATGATGTAGAAGATCATCAATAACTGCATGTATAATGGCGTTTAAACCATCAGAATTTTGTTTTGCAAGAATCCTTTTTTCAAGAGTATAGGACGCTAGCCGTTTGAACTCAGACTCCAAATAGTCTATCGGACGTTGGTATCCGTCTTCGATTAATAGCCATGTATTAAAATCTCTGGATTGAAGAAAGGTCTTCATAGCCGATTTCTATAATGGATAATTAGTCCCATTAAATCTTGGTAGAACATTAACTGAATCAATCATTATATTCATTATTATAGGTTGGATCGCACCAAACACAGATTATTAGATCTTTTTGTGTTTGCCTGCTCTGATACCAATTGAAAAGGCGATGGTACCCAAATATACCTCAAGCTAAAACTTTTCCTACATATAAGTCCTTTCTCCGAAAGTGATTGTCTATGGATAGAGTCGAGACAATACAACTAATCGGTTCACACTTCGTGTGATCGTCTATGGATACGAGATCGAGACAATTCAACAATGAAGTATGTTTACTTGAAACAAAGGTTCGGACTTAAACAAACACAATAGGATTGCTTATCAAGTAAATAGAAATTAACGTTTGTGCGATTTACTTTAATTATAATAAAACAATTATAATGCGGAAATATAAAGTAAATGACACAACAAGATTTTGTTAACGAGGAAACCGCAAATGAAGAAAAACCTCGGGACCTTGTCCAGAATTGAACACTCTCAGGATTAAGTCGCTATACAAAATTACACCTAACTTCGTATAGTTGAGACCAAGCAACTAAACCTATAGTTCACCTAGATCCGTCTGTATTCCCACGCCTCCAACTTATAAATAAGTCACGTACTTGGAACAATTCCTTTGGTTCGTATTCCAAACAGTAAAGGAACAACAAATCTGTTTGGTATCAACTCTATTCAACCAAGTGGTATGAGTTGGACACAGACTCTTCCGTTTATCTTAACATAAACTCCTCCGTCATATCCTTAGATCTATCTTATGTTCAATTACCGAAGTAATCGTTTAAGATTAATCCAACAACACTATTAATCCAAAGAATTGTGTTGAGGCATATCAACTCAATTAATCAATCCAATCTACCACAAGGATAAACCGATTATTAATTGGATCCTCTTTTACCAAAACAAGTATTGTGCATGCCAAAGATTTCAGATCTTCAATATCTTCTTTGTCTTCAAATCTTCTTAAATCTTCAATAAAAACCTGCACACAATCATTTGAACTCTTGTGATCAATCAAGCACAGAACGGAGTTTGTTAACAATGGATTATCACAAGATCGTCTTTAGTACTCACAACAGTCTAAAGATCTCTGTCGAAACTCTGAACTAGTTTGAGTGAATCTTATATCAGAAGAGAAGATTCTCAATAATGAACAAACTAGGTGCAATCATATTTCAACCACCGTTAGTCAATCAAATCAATCGAAAACAAAAGATAAACCGAAATTATCTAGTTTCCCACCAACGGTACACGCTAGAGCTTCTCAATCCCAAAGAAGACTTTAAACTGCGCGGCCGTAAGAGATTTCGCCTAATTAGGTTACTCTCCTCTCCGAATAGGCGGCTACACCAGTAACAACAACAAAAGAGGAAATATGTTGTTACGAAGGATTAGTTTGCTAGAAAGGCAAACTTCAAGTATTTATAGACAAGGGAGTTTGGACACCAAGGAATTTCCAAAATCGAAAATATTCTCAAGATATTCATTAAAGCACAAATTCGGTTTTCATAATTCCTGGAAATGCTCTGTCCAATAATAATGATCGAAATCTCTCGGAAAATCTAATTAGTAAATGCACATTACCAATTCTGGAATTTCCCTACAAAATGAAATTAATAACCTTAATTAAAAGATTCTTAACTTACTTATGTTTTGATCTTGGGATTCTTTTCCCTTAGCCGTTAAGGAATATTTTGAACAATTAAAGAAATAAACATTCACAACACATGTTCGAAGTATGTCGATATCCTTACTTTGTAAGTTCTCTTTCACACTTACAACCTTGAAACCGATTTTCCACACTTCAAAACAAGTTTAGAATTGGTTCATCTGACTTTCAAGAACTATATGACTGATCAAACCAACATTCAATCACAATCATGGGTTTAAGGTTCTACCAAAACAATTTTCGGTTCTACCTCCATGTGAGTACTGTGCATAGTCACAACAGCTTTCCAAAATTCGGTTGACTAGGTACTAGGATCGGTTCCCCACATATATATGGTATCTAACTTATATGTGTTGCACATGTCCATAGGATCGGTTCCCCTTTGCCTAAAAACGTATTGCACATGTCCATAGGATCGGTTCCCCTTTCTGCTATAAACCTTGTTGCACCGCATACAAGGATAGGTTCCCCTTTGTGATGTACTGCACCTCTTACTAGGATCGGTTCCCTTTTCCCATATTTGGTCAGACAAAACACAAACCGGATCATACCATCTCAGGTGATTACTTAAGATCGGTTTCACTAATAAAAGTCATACCAATACATAAGTCAGGCCTTTGTGAATAGTTCTACCAAGAACACAAACAAGTTGTGAGTGGTTATACTCAATCACACATATTGGTTGTTCAGAAGATATGCAATGAATAACAAAACCAATAACACCTGGAAATTTCCTTTTTGGTTCACAAACAAGTTTATGAACTTACTTCCTTAGAACACATGTAAACATTGTTCCCTAGGATGAAATCCTCACCTCATACCCATACATAATCACAATAGCATTCAAATGATTATGGTGATGTCTTATCTACAAAGTTTAATGGTTAAGCAATAAACCTCGTATTATATTCCTTAATACTATGTCTATCTAGATTTCAAATATGCTTCACAGTTCTGTTTTCAATATGCACGACTTGAAAGATAAGTTAGGGAATGAGACAGTTCAAGTCAAATATCACTAATCTCAAGTGGAAGGATGATTTTTGTCGTTGTAGCTCCTTGTTTCTTCACATCTTCAAGACTTATGCAATACTTGTAATGTCTCATATCCTAATACTTTCAAGCTAACCTATACGAAGTTCACTCTAGTACATAATCAAGCGACTCTTAACATGAGTTTTGATTCACTAAAATATGACAACCAAACTTGACATACTTACGTTTGGTGGGTTCAACCAAGCCATACTCTAACAAGTACACATAGTTATTGCCGACGATTTTCATCTTGCAATGTTTTTAGATTTATTTATTTAAATTCTAAGGTTTATTTGGAAGATGATTTTGCAATATTAATCTTTATTGGTTTTATATATTGCAAAACTTGTTATGGGATATGTGTGTTTGCGTCCATGAACTATGATTGTCCCATATATGTCAAAAGTTAAGCCTATTATGTCATTTTGCATATATTGATGGAATATAGGATGAACTTTTGATTGCAAAGATTAAGTCTATTATATGTCTTTATGCGAATATTGATGAAAAATAGAATGAACCTTTAAATATTCCGCATTATTCATCTTTCCCTGATCCACTTCTAAGTGAAAATACTGTGCGGTTCCGTAAGTTCTCTTATGTTGAGCATTTCCGATTAAATTAATCATGGGTTCTCTTGTGATTAATTTAATTGAGTTTTCTGGATACAAATTCATGTCTCATGTAATTTGTTAATGTCCAAAGAAATCCTTATTTTCTTGTAAAAGTAAGGTCGCTCTTGTTGTTCTTTCGGGAATGACATTTTATGGGGGAAAGTTCTTAATTGAACTTGTACTTAATTGCCAAATATTTATGGGCAGTGCGGCTGTGGAATATTGTAGGAGTTATCTTGTATGTTTACAAACTCCTTGATGAATACACTAAGTTTCGACTATGTGAAATCACCGAAACAAAGTTGATATGTTCTCTTTTAGTCGTGAAGTATCTCTATGAGAAATTCGTTATGATCCCACTAGTTTCGCACCTTTTCCAATTTATATTGACAAAAAGGGGGAGAATTAATGTGTAGTTCACACTACAAATACATATGGTTTACAGATCATTATGTAAGGGGGAATTATTTTCATTGCGAGATGGAGTATGGAATAAGGGGTAGTGATACATATCAACATAGTATTGTTGTCAAAGTTGTGATACAGTTGGACTTTGATGATGTGTAATAATACTATGACACTGTATAACAATGATTAAGAGCACTGTTTTCTCATTGTTATACCTGCGGATCTTCAACAACTATGATGTTGATTTGAACACGTTCAGAATCACTGGAGTACTTGGAAGTGACGAAGATTTCGAGTAATGTTGAAGAACCAAGGAAATCAAGCATTTGGATGAGAAGATACAAAGTTTATTTATTTTGTAATCCATATGTATTGATAGTTTTGTCACAAAAATTGACAAAGGGGGGATTGTTAGAGCACTGCTCGGTCGAACTCGCAAGCGTTGGTATCTCAAGATTGTTGTCAAGTTTATTTTCCAAAACTATAAGTCTTGATTTCTAGTCTACTTATAGCTAAGTATCAGTGAAAAGATGAGGGTACCCAAATATACCTCAATCTAAAACTTTTCCACCTATAAGTCCTTTCTCCGAAAGTGATTGTCTATGGACTGAATAGAGATAATACAACTAATCGGTTCACACTTCGTGTGATCGTCTATGGATACGAGATCGAGACAATACAACAACGAAGTATGATTACTTGATAATAGGTTCGGACTTAACCAAACACTAAAGGATTGCTATCAAGTAAATAGGAATTAACATTTGTGTATTTTACTTCTAATTATAATGAAAACAATTATAATTGCGGAAATAGAAAAGTGAAAGACACAAAAAGATTTTGTTAACGAGGAAACCGCAAATGCAGAAAAACCCCGGGACCTTGTACAGAATTGAATACTCTCAGAATTAAGCCGTTATACAAAATCTAAACCAACTTCGTATAGTTGAAATACTATCACCTAGTTCCCTCAGTATACCTGCGCCTCCAACTTGTAATAAGTCACGCACTTAGAACAATTTCTTTGGTTTGCATTCCAAACAGTAAAGGAACAACAAATCTTTTCGGTAACAACTCTTTTCAAACAACGTGATATGAGTTTGACAAAAGGTTCTTCCGTTTATCCTAATATAAACTCCTTTGTCAGGTTTTTAGATCAATCTATTTACCAACTACCAAAGTAATTGTTTAGACTATGCAATCAATACTCTTAATAACAAAGAATTGTATTGATGCCGGTCTACTCAACTAATCAATCAAGGTTATCACAAAGATAAACCGATTATAGTTGGATCCCCAGCCGATCAAGTTTTGTGCACACCAAAGATTATGAACTCAAATAAGAAATCTTATTTGTCTTCAAATATTCTTAGATCTTCAATAAATACCTGCACACAAACAACTTGAATCTCTTGTGATCAATCATACACAGAACATACTGTGTTAACGATGGATTATCACAAGACGTCTTTAGATCTACAAACAGTTCTAAAGATCGCCGCCGATACTTTGATCTAGTTTGAGTGAATCTTATATCAGAAGAGAAGATTCTCAAGCATAAACAAACTAGGTGCAATATAAAGTTCAACAACCGTTAGTTAATCAAATCAATCGAAAACTAATAATAAATTGCAATTATCTAGTTTCCCACCAACGGTACTCACAGATCATCTCAATCCAAAGAACTCTTTAAAACGAGCGGTCGTAAGAGATTTCGCCTAATTAGGGTACTTTCCTCCCCGAATAGACGGATCCACCAGTAACAACACAACTAGGTAGTTTTGCTGGCTCTGAGGATTAGTTTGCTCGAAATACAAACTTCAATATTTATAGACCAAGGAAGTTTGGATACCAAGGAATTTCCAAAACCGAATATTCTCAAAGATATGCAATAAAGCCAAAATCGGTTTTCATAATTCCTGGAAATGCACTGTTCAAATATTGACCGAAATCTCAGTAGAAAATATCCAATTAGTAAATGCACATTACCAATTTTTTTTTCAAAAGATATGCATTTAATTGCTGGAAATTAAAAGCATATAAAAACTAAAAACCTTAATTAAAAGATTCGCAATTTATTTCGATCAGGGATTCTCCTTTAGTTATTAAGGAATATCTTTGAACAATGAAAGATAAGAATTACTGCACATGTTCAAAGTATGTCGACATCTTTACTTTGTAAATCCTTTCATATTTACAATCTTGGAACCGATTTTCCACACTTCCAAACGAGTTTAGAATTGGTTCGTCTGACTTCCAAGAACTATGTGATTGATTATCCTATCAAATCACCATTAATGGGTTTCACGGTTCTACCAACACACAAAGCTTCGGTTCTACCTCCATGTGGGTACTAGGATCGGTCACACTAGCTTTCCAAAAATTGGTTGACTAGGTACTAGGATCGGTTACCATATAATTATGGTATTTTACTTGTGATCGGTTGCACAAGTCATAGGCTCGGTTACCAATTACTAAGACTTGTTTTACCTCTTACAAGGATCGATTCCACATACTTGTGATCTGTTGCACATCTTATTAGGATCGGTTCCCCAATGTCTAGAGTTGGTCATACCAATTACAAAATATCCATCATACCATCTCAGGTGATTACTTAAGATCGGTTTTACTAATAAAAGTCATACCAATACAAAAGTCAGGCATTGTGAATAGTTTTACCAAGATACATAAAGAGGTTATGAGCGGTTACACTAAACACACATATTGGTAATCCAAAGATTTGCAATGAATAACAATACCAATAATCCTAGCGATTTCCCTTTCGATTCACAAAACAAGTTTATGAATTGTACTTTCTTTAGAAAAATGTAAAACATTGTTTCCTAGGAAGAAATCTTCACCCATACCCATACATAATCACAATAGCATTCATAATATTATGTCGATGTCTTGTATAAAAATTTCAAAAGATAGACGTTACACTTCGTATTGTAATTCCTTAATACTATGTCTAACTAGAGTATAATCATTCACAGCTTCGCAGTTATTTCAATATGCACGATTTGAAAGATACGTTAGGAATGAAACAGTTCAAGTCAAATATTACTAACCTCAAGAGGAAGGATGATGTCGTCGATGTAGCTCTTTACTTCTTCACAATCTTCAAGTCTTCACGTAATACTTGTAGGTCTCATATCCTAGTAACTTTCTAGCTAACCTATACGAAGTTGACTCTAGTAAATAATCAAGCGACTCTTTAAATAAGTTTTGATTCACTAAAATATGACAACCAAACTTGACATACCAATGCTTGGTGGGTTCAACCGAGCTATGCTCTAACACTCAGATTAGGATAAAAAGTGTAGTTGAGCATTAAACTTCACGGCGTTCATCGATTGAAGACGAAGAACTACTAAAAGGATCTTGTAGAACTTCATCAACAAAAGGTATGTGGAGACTTGAACTCATATGACACTCAAAATTATATCTACTTTATCTCCTATTTGAGACAAAAGTCGTACAACTATATAGACTACGATTATACACATTTGATATTTTGACTTGAGTTTAACTCGCTTACATATTTCTCGAAATATTTGTTGGCAAGCTTTAGCTTTAACCAATTTCATCTTATATTCTTGACGAAAATCAAAAGATGATCATGTGAAAATCGCGTTGTAAAATCTTACATGATTTGTGTGAGACAGTCATTTGATATAGACTCGGAATGTTTCATATTGATCATTCGATCACTTTGATGCTAATATTTTGTGTGAGATAGCTATTGTCGTCTTCTAAGAATGTTTCAATGATTGAAATAGGAGTTTAGAACAAATAACCATGATTGGATATATCACAGTATGTGTACTTTTATGCTAACTGTTGCAAGATATTCTAAGTCCGGGAACAATAGTATGCATACCCGTATGCGTACTGGTTGGTTAATGAAAGTCCGGGAACTTATTATGCATACCGGTATGCGTACTAGCGTGAGTTTCAAGTTCCCGAAATTCAACTGAGTTTGGAAGGTATGCGTACC
Organism: Papaver somniferum; assembly: GCF_003573695.1. Classification (NCBI taxonomy): domain Eukaryota; kingdom Viridiplantae; phylum Streptophyta; class Magnoliopsida; order Ranunculales; family Papaveraceae; genus Papaver; species Papaver somniferum. Next base: position 105,408,372 of record NC_039365.1, read on the forward strand.
CGTTCATATACTAGCGAACCCAAACTTAGTCCGACCACTTAGGTATGCGTACCCGTTCGCATACTTGAGTTGGTTATGTTCTAAAATTGGTTTATTCATGAACTAATACATTTATATAATAAGGAATGCAATCTTTTCCAAACCGTGGCTATAATGTTCATGAATTGATTTGAGTGAATCAAAACCGATTTTGCTTCAATTGTGTCTTGTATACTTCTATGAGAATATAAACAATTGAACAACTCTAGAACTAGTTTCATTTAAGTCATTTGAACTAGTAACGGTTAAGATGAGTAAGGTTGATATGAAAGTGTTCATATGGCTAACTTCGGTTAACTATTGTTGAGCCAACAAGGTGCACACGTTTAGGTACGGTTACTCATATTTAAATGAAATCACTTTTCATTTGTGTGTAACAAGCTAAGTTCGATCTAACGGTTGAAAGATATTATCTTGAGTCTAACCATTTTTTTCATCTAACAGTGAATATTGAATGCTTTATTACCAAGGTAACATTGATTGCAAAACCTGATTTGAAGACTATATAAGGGAGAACTCTAGCAACTGGGAAATCTAATCCCCACACCTCATGTGTGATACTATTTGCGATTAGAGTGGATTCTACTTTAACCTTAGGTTTTTCCAAAACCCTGTAGGTTAACGACTTAAAGACTTTATTGGGATCGTGAAGCCAGACCGAACTATTTCTCTGTAGTTGCGTGTTCTGATCTTGCTGTTTTCTATCGTATTGAGTATTATATTCTCTAAGATTTTCTAGAGATTTAATCTCTGATAGGGGAGATAAAAATTAGTCACAAACATCTTCGTCTTATCGTTGGTGATTTCACAATATCTTGTTTCGCTACCATACGATTAAGATTACTGTGAGGTGATATGTTCTTCGGGAACATAAGTCCGGTATATCAATTGGTTCTTGTTCACCTTGATTTATCAAAAGACGGAACAAAACTCTTAGGTATTTATGTGGGAGACAGATTTATCTATTCAATAGACTATTCTGTGTGAGACAGATTAGTTTATCAAGTCTTCGATTTTGGATCGTATCAACTCTTAGTTGTGGGTGATATCAGCTAAGGGAATCAAGTGTACAGAGTTCTCTTGGGATTCAGAGGCGTAAGGAACGCGACTGTACCTTGATCAGTGTGAAATAGGTTAGGGCTGAACTACATTCTAGTCCGAAGTTAACTTGGAGTAGGCTAGTGTCTGTAACGGCTTAATAAAATGTGGTATTCAAATCTGAACTAAGTCCCGGGGTTTTTCTGCATTTGCGGTTTTCTCGTTAACAAAATTTTTGGTGTTTGCGTTATTTCTTTTCTGCATTATATTTGTCTATATAAGTGAAATATCACAGGTTTTGTGTAGTTCAATCAATTAGATAATCCAACCTTTGGTTGTTGATATAAATTGATTGACACTTGAACATTGGTCTTTGGTACCGTTCAAGTTGTTTCACATAATAATCAGGCTCACAAATTTCTATCTGTTTGATTTGCTGATTACATTGTGAAACAGAGATACAACTCTTGGATATATTTCCATTGATTGAGTCTGACTGTATAGTTGATTCTCTTGGAATTATATTGGAGTTTTTCCATACAGATTGCTAAACGAAATATTGGGTGAGGTTGTTAGACCCTTGCTTTTTCAATAAGTATTTCCATAATTAGGTATAACCGATCCTAGTGATTGGTAGAACCGATTAAACCCGTATATGTGATTTGGTATTTGATCAATCACATAGTAGTCTTGGAATACAGGTGAACCAATGCTAAACTTGTTTGGAAGTGTGGTACAATCGATTCCAAGAATGCAAATCGATGTAAATATGAAATAATAATTTGAAGTGAAAAGATGCCAACATACTTTGAACACGAACAATAACTCTTATCATTTATTGTTCAAAGATATTCTTTAGTACTCAAGGTGATCCTGTGCCGAAATAAATTGAGAAGCTTTTAATTAATTTTTTGGTTTTCTATGCTTTAATTACCAGGAATTAAATGCATATCTCTGCAGAATAAAAATTAGTAATGTGTATTTACTAATTGGAGATTTTATATTGAGAGATTTCAGAAATATTGGACAAGCATTTATTGGAATTATGAAAACCGAATTTTTCCATTCATTTCATATCTTGAGAATACTTTCGGGTTTCGAAATTCCTTGGTGTCCAAACATCCTTGGTCTATAAATACTTAAGTTTTCATTTCTAGCAAACTATCCTAAGAGCCTGGCAAACTTCATTTCTTGATGTTTCTGGTGGAGCCATCTATTCGGAGAGGAAAGTATCCTAATTATGTGAAATCTCCTACGACTGCTCGTTTAAAGACTTCTGTGGGATCAAGAAGCACTACGAGTACCGTTGGTGGGAAACTAGATAATTGCAGTGTTATTAGTTTCCGATTGATTACATTGACTAATGGTTGTTGAAACTTTGGTTGCACCTAGTTTGTTTATTCTTGAGAATCTTCTCTTCTGATATAAGATTCACTCAAACTAGATCGAAATATCGACGGGATCTTCGGAACTATTGTTAGATCTAAAGACATCTTGTGATAATCCATTGTTAACATACTCTATTTTGTGCGTGATTGATCACAAGAGATGCAAGTTGTGTTGTGCAGGTTATTGAAAATTAAAGAAGATTTAAAGACGAAGAATATTTCTTATTGGTTTTCGTATCTTGTGAATTGTGTGCACAAACCTTGATCGGCTGGGATCCAACTAGAATCATATTTATTCGATTGATTATTGCGTGAGATCGGCATTCTCAATATATCTCTTTGATATCTATTTTGATTGAGTACGAATCTATACTTGACTATTTCAGTAGTCAAAGTTAGATTGATCTAACCAGACAAAAGAGTTTATTAGATTAAACATAAGAGCCTTTGTCAACGACTCATCTATATCTTGTAGCAAAGATTGATTAGAGTGGTTACCAAACCGATTCTTCCTTTGTTGTTTGGAATACGATCAAAGGACTTGCTATTCACGTGCGTGGCTCTAGAAATCGAAGGCGCAGGGACACTGAGGGAACTAAGTAGATAGGGGTAGTCTACTTGGTCTCAATTATATGAAGTTGGTTTAGATTTTGTATAGCGTATTAATTCTGAGAGTATTCAAAACTGGACTAGGTCCCGGAGTTTTTCTGCATTTGCGGTTTCCTCGTTAACAAAATCTTTTCGTGTCTTTTACTTTGATTTCCGTATTATAATTCTTATTATAATAAAGTAAAATACACATACGTTAACTCCGCTATACTTGATAGTGATCCTACAGAGTTTGGTTATTACCGAACCTATTATCAAGTAGCACACTTTGATTGTCGTATCGTCCTGATATTGTATCCATAGTCAATCACACTAGTTATCTTTTTTTCGTATTGTCTCGATCTTGTATCCATAGGCGATCACACAAAGTGTGAATACCAAAGGTGTTGTATTATCTCGACTTTTTCCATATACGATCACACTTGGTAAGAGGACTTATAGGTTGAAACAAAAAGATCGATGATGTATTTGGGTACCCTCGTCTTTTCACAAACCTTTGTTGATTTGAGCAATTTTCTCTTGGTTTCTTTATGTTCTTTTTCTTTTTCTTGAGAAGTAAATCTTTCTTCTTAGAAAAGGATTTCTCTACATCCTTATTTGTGAAATCAACAACCATAGGTACAAAAGTCCAATCGGAGATCTTGCTCGGTGACTCCATAGCTCAGAAAATATTTTTTTTGAAAATGACTTGTGCAAAGCACATATCACCATAGTATTACTTTAAAATTTTGGTACAATTAGACTTTGAGGTAGGTAAAAATACTATGCTTTGTCACAACAACTTGAACAGAGTGTTTCTCATAAGTTGTTAATATGCTACGGATACTGTCCCCGCTTCAACAAACATAGTAAAGAACCTTGAGTAGGTTAAATGTGATTTCTTGAATCAAGAAGCTATAACTCATAAGTTGTTAATATGTTATTTATTTCTCAAGATAGACTCAAAAATCGTTTTCTGTAAGAAGCACAAATATGACTTCTAGTTCCAATGTCCTTATCTTGAAAGCTAAGTCATCAAATGATGAAAGCAAGGAGATGAAGATCAATATGACACAAATGAGAGATGGTGTCCTGATTCTGACATGGAAGCTGACGATGAGAGGTACTTTTCTTATATTTTTTACTTACTATGCTGTGAAGTGATCTTAAAACGTTTCTGGCGGAAGTTAACATTTTGGTTCTGCCCGTAGTAGGCCTCTATCAAACAAGTCGCAGTCTTCAAGAGTGAAGAGAGAAGTCGTCAAACCTGACGTTAAAGATATGGTATTTCGTGTCCTGATCTCAAATTTGATTCACTTCATGTAAGTTTATCAATAGGGTCTTTTTTTCACGGAATTATGTTTTATCTTTAAAGTTAAAAATGGAGTTTTTTATTGTACAAGAAACGGATACGAATATCATAACAATCATATGAAAGAGTTTGAAATGGGTAAATAGTTTATTTATATTTAGGTGACACTGATAATGCATCTCATTTTGTAGGGGGGTCAGAAAGTTGCAGTAGATCAATTCAAAGGCGTGGAAACAAAGCAGAAGAAAACTCAGGCTCTAAGGTGAATTTTAAATACTCACCATTACAAAGAAAAAGTAGTTCAAGATGCCTTTATTTCTTAAATACTTGGTTGAAAATCAAAACACAGTCACTAGACTGACAATGAAAAGCGAAGTCATATTGTCTGGACGCCTTTATGAATAGTGAATACCATTGCATTGAAAACTAAGTGTACTCATCTTTCTGGTGGCCCCAGGAAAGGGATACACTCACGGATGTGCAAGTGTTGCCTTGTATGTTTCTGGTGTATGATAGTTTTTCTGAAGCATTATCAGTCTATTGTCATTTATTTATTATATGATGGCCAATTTTTTTTATTTTGGCTCTGTGCTCCCTATAAATCAAAGCATCATTATTATATTGTCTTATTTATATATACACCTTAATCTTTGCTAGGTTCTTGATGTTTTGCAGGTACGACAAAGGTCTTGAAGGCCGTCACTGTAGAAGAAGAAGATCAAAAAAAATCAACATTTACGGGTCTCCATAAATTAAAACGTATAATTTACAAAGAAATCTTATTATGTTGTGCATGTCATAAATAGAAAGATAGGCAAAAGTAAATAGAAATCCAAGTGGCTAGGTAATTCTCTGCATAATATTCTACATTTCTTTCCAGTTTGTACTTTCAAATATTTAGAAGAATTGAGGTTTCTGAATCGACTGATGCTTGTAGGAAACCACCAGTAATGTTCCACAACAGTGGCAACCAAACAATGGTCTTCTCATGACCAATGATATCTCAGATGTCAACCTTGAAGAAGCAGTTTGCCTAGCTCTCTCAAGTCAGGATATAGAAGCAGTGTTATTCCATTGTTTATTATTGGTTTTTCAAGTAAATAGTTCTTGTTTGCTGGAAGTTTCTTGCGTTTTGTGTTATTAACTCTTTTCTCAGTTTCTGTAATGTTTTGTTTTCTAAGATAGTGACAAATTTAATATATTCGTAGGTTGATACGATTATGGTGACAGATGGAATCAGAATATTAGGTCTTGGAGACCTTGGAGTTCAGGGCATTGGAATTTCAATAGGGAAGCCAGATCTCTACGTCGTTGCTGCTGGTATCGTTCTTTATAGTTCAAGCCAAATTCTCCAGGTAAGCATTGCATCTAAAATGCAATCTACTTCATGAACTGATCAACCCGTACTTCTTGTTCCTCTTGTGCATCCATAAATTATAGGTACACAAATTCTTAAGTTGAGCCTTTACCATTTTATAAAATTCATGAACTAAAAAACCTTGCCTTTGTTATCTGCTATACTATTTAGATTGACTTTCCTCTTTACACGCCATGGATTTTTTATGGGTTAACAAGAAAGTTGTGTAATCTTTAGCTGACCCTGAGGAGTACCCTACCTTGTTCGACGTATCCCTTTGGTTAAATTTTTCAGTATATATAATCTGTGTCTTCCACTATTCCCTGTTAATGTTACTATTTATAGTACTTTGTTGTCATTTTTGTTCATAATACAGTAAGTGAATATGGTATAATTTTGAAATATATGTGGACAAGCGTGACTTGGGTGATTTGGGTCACAAGGTATCCTTGTACTCTATGTAAAATGCTCACTTTTCTTATTCTTATCTTCCATTATGGGAATTGGATGTTGATTTGTTTCAGTTTCTTATCTCAGGAGGTACAAGAAAACGAAGAAGAACATGAAGAGCAGGAAAGCCAGGAAGAAGAGGTTTCTGAGTTCGTAGCTGATTGCACATATACGAACATGTAGTCGTTGCGAAATATTGCAATATCGACTACGAAATAAGTATGTGCAACAGTATAGCTTAAAATGCAATCAGATACGAACTCAGAAATATTTGAACTACTCACAAGGCTAGTTATGAAGCAACAAAAAGCTATACTTATTTGAGCATGTAGGTAATGAATGATGTTGAGCTTGTCACTTGGTATTGTGCCTTTAAGATTATATCTACCACTTATTTGAGGGTAAAAACTGGTTCTGCTGTTTTTGGTAAATTTGAGTGTGTTGATGAGAAACGAATTCAAACCCTAAACAATGCACTGCATGGGAGTACTTTTAGATTCGAGAGATCAATCTGTAAGACTCTGGCCTAAACCAAGAAATGGCCGTTCCAGATTCAATTCGGTCACAAAATGAAGGAGAAGGGGGTGATCTTAGAGAGGGAAGCGAAGAAGCTGTTTGAGATCAGAATGTTGAATTATGAAGGTGTGGCTGTTTATGACTTGTATCAGAATATGGAACTGGATGTAAGCTATCAGTTCTTGGTGTTTCCTGGATACTTGTGTTGATACCACTTGTCTTGTTATTGTCGAAATAGGTTGAAAACCTATTTATACAAGTCATTTGAGTGCAACCCTGATTTCGTAGGAAGTGGAGAAGATTAAGTAGTGGAGTAGTGGTATAAGAGGTAGTGATCATCACGTGGTCACACCTTCACCCACTACTCTCATCGTTGTTAACCGTTCATCCTTTCCTGACACGTTCTCGTAATGGCCGCGTTGCACGCTGCACGCTGTAAACTGCCATATCAATACCCCAGTAAGTATCCCCCAGTTTGTGACGTGTTTGATATCTCGAGCAAGTGGGTCAAGTCGTGGTGACTTGCCGCAAAGAGTAACGTATGGTGCTATTAGGTTAAACAACTAAGTTGTTTATGAAATATTGTATGTATTCGATGCACGTAAAACATCTCCTTTAAGCAGCTCAAAATAATCGATGTACATGAAGCATCGTTGTATTAGAGATCGATTGAATAAGTTGCGGATTGGGCGTCTTAAAAGGGCCGCATGATCGATCACCTTTGGGTATCAATTGAGAACCATATGGGCGAGATATCACTTGGCCGATCACTTCCTGTGAAGGAGAGGTTGCCGGTAATCATTGTTGCTCCCCATCGATCGTCTAGTATTCGATCTAAGTCGTCCGACCAAGTCGGTGAAAATGCACGGACGAGACGGTTTTGAGGCAGCTGTAGTTGATTTAGGATTTTGTAGCCGCGCGAATACCCTATTTTGGTTGATCGAATCCAAATGTCGGGCACTGATTCAAACAGGCTGATCGGCCATGTGTGAAGACGAGCCTCTAATGAGTATGTTGACATCTCCTGGGTCATCTAAAATCAGATCTAAGCCACTCGATTCAGCTAGCAAAGATGAGTGGTCACAATCGATTTGCGACAGTAGTACATTGCCACAAATATGAATTAGGGTTTTAGAAACGTCCGCGTCTACCCTAGTTCAATCGAGCAATTTGATACATCATTGACTTCCCACGGGAAAGTCGATCGAGTGGGAATAAAATTGGGCCGGCGGTGAACTTATGTGTACCTCCTTGATCGCCCGAAACATGATTTAAGTCGTTCAACTAGGCTAGCTAAGTTGGACAGACACGATCGATTTGCGATAGTTGTATACTGCCTTGGCCCAAATTAGGGTTTTGAAAACAGCGTGTTTTCCCTAGTTTGGGCAAACGATTTGTTGCTCTACAGACTTGCCGCGGGCAGGTCGATCGGGCAAGGGAGAAGTTGGGCCGCCAATGTGCATGTTGGCGCCTCTTTGATCATTCCAGTGAAGAACTCATCCGTCCAACTAGGTTGGCTAAGTTGAACGGTCATGATGTATATAAGACCCTTTTTGACGGTCTTAGCTCGTTTGAGCTTATTTTCGAATAGCGCGAACACCCATATTAGGGTTGACGTTCGGAACGCTTGGAAGTTAATTAAATAGGACTCAATCGAATAGGGAATTAGTGGGCCCGCCGGTGGTCAATACAGTGATTGCCTAGTTCTGCTAGGAGTAGGCTATGCTTGTTGGATCGAGCGGACAAATTGTGTGGCCGTGATCGTTTCTGAGACTGATATTAACGGTCTAGATTTTCCTTAAGGAATTTAAGCGTGTTCGATCGAGCTAAGTTAAAAGTGCGTCGATACAAAATTCTCCTTTTCATTGAGTGATGCAGCCCATGTGGGTACTTCCATGCTAATCTCAATACTAACACTTCGGGAGACTCATGCTACTCTGCTGAGAGTGAACATTTAATCGGCATGTCATGTCAATATTGAGAGTTCGGCTGGGAACATAGCATAGGAAAATACCAGGCAGGCAATGCATTAGCGAATAATGCCGGTGGAAGATAAAATTCACAGAATATTTGGGATTGCTGTTGCGCGCACCATTCTGAGTAAATTTCATATATACAAATATATTGAATTGCTCAATACATATGTGAGCGAAGAGGATTAAGCACTCATTATTTTTTAAATGGCTTATGTTCCTTTGCAGGATGACAGCGCATTAAATACAGGGTTTACGATTTTAGCCCTTGAACTGAAAACCACCATCAACACTACTGTTATTACACTTAACATTACAACTACAGAATATATGTTTTGAAAACAAAGGAAATGTTTATATACTTTTCATTCTTTCGATACTAGGCACATAATGGACGGAATTTGATGTTGATTTCCAAATGAACAGGGGAACTTGATTTTGTTATAGGGGAACTAGTGGTTTTACCGGTCAAAACCGCTATTTGTTTAATGTTGCGAAAAATTCCCAACTGCGGCAAGGTTGCAAACAGTTCGCAACTGCAGTTTCGCAACCGTTGACAACTGTTGCGACCATCTAATATACAGTTGCGACTTTTTAACGTCGCAACAGTTTGCAGCAATCCGAAACTTTGCAATGGCAATCTAGCCGTTGCGAAATATTGCAACATCTACTTTCGCAACAAAGCTGAACTGTTGCGACCCGCTTTGCAACTTCCACCTACCGTTGCTAATTACTAAATTTGGTGTATATAATACAGCTATTTTAGTATCAGTTTATATATACGTTACATACATGTGTAAGAGGAAGAAAGATACAATCCAGAAAGTACAAGTGCGTTAAATATTATCTGTAACAAATCAAGAAAAGAGATCACGAATAAACACTAGAATCTTCACGAAAAATAAAATGAAGAAGAAAAAAAATCTAATACAACCATCGTAGTAGTAGTCTATATATGGAAGCTACATACAGGAGTGAGAAGCACAAGGATGCAATCCAGACAGTACACGTGCGGGACAATAACAACTACAAAATAAAACTAGCTACAACAAATAACATGGTAAAGGCACCAAGTGTGCCATTTCTCTGTACATTTATTGTTGTTCGCTATATATAATAATACAAAACAACATAGATTTTTGAGCCTTGGACTGATGTATAACATTTGAGAGACAAACATTACATTCGACCATCTCAGTCTCATTTCAACCTCATCCCAGCCGTAGACATAGACTTTTAAGAGTGGTAATCTCTTTCCATTATGGACATATGCATTCATTGGGCTCCCTCGTGAATATACTCATAAAAAGAAAATTAAATGTGGCAAAGAATATGTATTTTTTGGTTTAACTTATATTATTTTGGCAAAGAACAAAAGACATTATAACTTGTACAAATAAAATAAAATAAATCAATTTGGTTTAAGTTATATTTGCTTAAAATTCATTTTCATTTGCCTCACATTTTCTTAAAAAAATTTAGCCAACCTTCATCAACCTGCAATGAATATATAAAAATAGAGCATTTGTGGTTACAACACGTAAAACTCATATTTTCTTCCTTAAAATAAATTAGTTATCCTTCATCAATGTGCAAAGAATAAAGAACATTAAATGTTTGTTAACAATATAAAACAAATTATTTTCATTTGACTCTTTTTTTTTTGAAACAAACCGACTTAGTTATTCATATCTAGGATCAATATTACGACTATTGATAAAAAATAATAATTAATACCATTTTGGAGTAATAATAAGAAAGAGAGGAAAGGGAGAGAGAACAACTTTCTATTAATCAGAGAGGCAACCCAATTACATGGGTATTGAATTCTATTTATACAAGACAAAGGGGAAAACCCTATTATTCTAATAGACCGCACATCCATGGGACGTAGGCCCAATAGAACTCCCCCTTGAGCGGTTCAATAACAAAACTTTATACATAGTACTCACATATAGTGTTTTGAATGTAGTTCTTCAAATGTCGTTCTCTCTTTGATGACTTGTGCCGAAATCAATTGCTTCATTAAAACTTTGACAAGGAAAAACCCAGTGGGATAAAACCTTGGGATAACTCTTCACATCTAGTACTTCATATGTTGTCTCGTACTTTACATGTAGTTCATCACATGCAATACTGTTAGAGCACTGCTCGGTCGACCTCGCATGCGTTGCTATCTCAAACATGTTTATCAATGTTAGTGATCAAAACTATAAGTCTTGATTTCTAATCTGCAATAGCTAAGTCTCGGACTATGATAGAAAAGTGTAGTTGAGATCAAGTTCTTCATGGCGATTCATCATCCAAAAAGAAGAACTACTCAAGGAACTGGTGGAACTTCTCGACAAAAAGGTATGTGAATACTTGAACTTATCTATCACTCAAAAGTCTATCTACTCTATCTCCTACTTCTTGAGACAAAAGTCGTATGTTATATATAGACTTAGATTATACACATTTGATATTTCGATCCGAGCTTTCCTCGCCTTATCTATTTCTCGAAATACATGTTGGTAAGCGTTTCGCTTGAACCGTGTTTATCTTTACCTAGTATGTTTCAATCATCTTGAAAATTTCTTTGACGAGAAATGGTGTAACAACTATATAACGTCCTCTAAGAATGTTTCAAATGATTGGAATGAGAGTTTAGATTACATAACCAATGATGGACATAAGTATTGTTGTGGAAACATATATGTGCATAAGTCATATTCCTTGAACCAAAGTTTGCGAAATTTGTCGATCAAGAGAAACCGGTAGAATGGCTTTTCCAAGTCCGCGAACTACCGGACTTCTCATCCCAAGAAATTCTGCTGGAGTTGGCAAACTTGAGCGTTTAGACTAGTCTGCGAACCCAGTCCGCGAACCAGCGGGAAGTCTTTTTCCGAGATTTTCTGCTGGAGTTTGTAAATTCTGCCCTGTTGCTTAAGTCCGCGAACCTAGTGTGCGAACTTAAGAAGGTTATATATCTGAAGATGATTTCTGAACTTAAACCTATAAAGACTAAGGAATGCAGTATGCAAACCGTGGCTATAAAGTTCATGAACCGATTCAAGTGAATCAAATCATCTTTCATTCAATTGTGTCTTGTGTAGTTATATAAGATTTCCTTTCAATTGAACAACTCTCTAACTAGTTCATTTGAGTCATTTGAACTAGTTATGGTGAAGAAGAACATGGTTGGTATGAAATGCTCACATGGCTAACCTTTTGGTTGACTATTGTTGAACCAACTAAGTTCACACGTTTGGGTACGGTTAACAAACCTAGAAGCGTGAAATTCTTTTGTGTGTAACAAGCTAGGTTTTCGATCTAACAGTTGAGAAACATTAGCTTGAATCCAAATCAGGTTTTCATCTAATGGTGGATATTGATTGCTTCGTTACCAAGGTGACTTGAGGCAAACCCTGATTTAAAAGACTATATAAAGGAGGATTCTAACATTGTGCAAAACTAATCCCCACACCTTATGTGTGATACTAGTTTGAGAGCTAGAGTCGATTCTCCTTTAACCTTTGGTTTCCTTCTTCTAAAAACAGGTTACCGACTTAAAGAATTCATTGGGATTGTGAAGCCAGACCGATACTACATTATCATAGTTGTGTGATCTGATCTTGCATTTTCTGTCGTACGAGTACAATCAAATCGATTGGCTTGAGATTGATTTCTACGATAGGCAAGATAAAGAAGTTACAAACATCTTCGTCTCATTGTTTGTGATTCCACGACGTCCTCTTCGTTTAATTACAAGTAATACTGTTGTGAGGTGATTGATTAATCTAGGTTTTTCTTCGGGAATATAAGACCGAATTATCAATTGGTTCCTGTTCACCTTGATTTAATACCAAAAGACGGAACAAAAACTTTAGGGTTTTTTTGTTGGAGGCAGATTGATCCTTTGATAGACTTGTCTGTGTGAGACAGATTTGTTTATTGTCAAAGCCTGCGATTTTGGGTCGTAACAACTCTTAGTTGTTGGTGAGATCATCTAAGGGAATCAAGTGCGCAGTATCCTGCTGGGATCAGAGGCGTAGGGAGTGCAACTGTACCTTGGATCAGCGGGAGACTGATTGGGGTTCAACTACAGTCCAGTCCGAAGTTAACTTGGAGTAGGATAGTGTCTGTAGAGGCTTAATACAGTGTGTATTCAATCTGGACTAGGTCTCGGGGTTTTTCTGCATTTGCGGTTTCCTCGTTAACAAAATTTCTGGTGTATGTGTTATTCATTTTCCGCATTATATTGTCTATCTTTATAATTGAAATAATACAGGTTGTGCGTTAGATCATCAATTAGAGTAATCCAACCTTTGGTTGTTGATTGTCATTGATTGATCCTTGGATATTGGTCTTTGGTACCATCCAAGTTATTCCTTGTATTTGATTAGTACTCACAGTTTCTGTTTGAGGAAATCAAATCAAGAGAGAGATATAAACTCGTTGATGTACTTTTAACTGATTGAGTCTTGTTGATTCTCTTAAAAGTATATTCGAGTTTGTCCATACAGATTGCTAAGCGAAATATTGGGTGGTGTTGTTAGACCCCCGCCTTTTGAATTGGTATCAGAGCAAGCAAACACGTTCAAGACCTTATAGTCTGTGTTTGTAGCGATCTGACTCTTTGGACAAGAGTACTATCTCTGATAAACGCGTTACCAGAAATAAAAGTTCTATCTCGTCTAACTTTATTAAAAATAAAGGTTCTTCAATCTCGAATATATATGAACCCTCTGTAGTGACGAGGCATACTAACGCTGACATGTGTGTACCCGATTACCCTTCAAATGAGAGCCTCTCCATTCATGAACGGGATTCAACTTAAGAGAGTGAATTAATTCTAAATCGTGTCAGAATCCAAGATGATAGATTCAATCGGTTGAAAAACCATATCAATGTTTTACTTGGTGTAATAAGGGATTAAAAATCCAAAGAAATGCTGAAGAATACTCTTCTTGCACGACTCTGGAAGATAGCCTCAAAAGAGATTCCTTGGAAATTGAACGTCACTTGAGTAAGATCTCTATTCAAGGATTCTCAAAGCAGTCTAATGATACAAGTACTTCTGACACAACCAATGTTAGTTCATGCTCAGAAGTAAAAACGGGAGCCCCTTCTGGAAAAACGGATGTGAATGAAATCACCATCACTCAAGGATGTTGTACATCAATTGAAGGGAAGAAATCTTCTAACGATGATATTAACACTGTACTATCTAATCATTTTGATGATCAGAAAGTATGTCTTGCCTGTGAGACTAAAAGTTCTGTTAAACGTAAAGGAACCTCTAGGTTGAAGAAAAACTCCTTGGGTCAACTTCAACACACCTTAGATTTAATTCTTAAAGGTGTAACTGACATCCGTATGACTAAACCGATTGGTTTTCGTACCTACCATGTGTATGTAACCAGGAAAGTCAGTTCAGTAAGTTTCTCGAACACTCAAGAACAAGACAGATATCTTAATAAACAACGTTTAAAGGAAGATCGTGTCATGGTCTCTGGAAGCAATGTTGCTCCTGATGAGAACGGAGAAAGAAGGAAAATTGATAAGTTGAGAAATAATCTAAAAGAGTTAATTGAAGGTTATAAATAAATCGTTAACAGGATGTCTTCTTCCTCACGTCAAAACCCTTCTGGTAAGAACTCCAACTATGTCTCGTATTTTGATGACAGTAAGTTTTATGATAATTTCTCACATCAAAAGGGATCTCGCCCTAGTTTTAGGAGGAAAAAAAGACTTAATCATAAAAACAAATCTCTTGATGAGCTGGTAGCTCATACTTGTGCTAATTAATCACAAGGTTCAAAGGACTTACTCATAAAAATCCTCTTGAGTAAGATGTGTTAATAATTAGGCATACTTTTGACTTTTGTGTCTGTTTAGTTAAGCTATCTTCTTATCGTCTATATCTAAACTATTGCTTGCAGACTTACTAGGGTCAAAGTATTGTTTGTTGCATAAGAGTTGTCTCTTGTTTTTCCTTCAGTTTTTTCTTTCTTTCTCGAAAGTTGTTTCTTGCAACTATCGTGCTCTAAATTGATTCTTTGATTTATGAAGTCTATTGAGCCTTTTTTTGTGTAGCAAAAGTTTTTTTAGCCTCATTTTGTTTTGGGTAATGTTGTACTCGAACGGATACATGTTCTGTCCCGAGTCAACGGTTCTAAGAAACCATAGAATATCTTCCCAAAGTATATATATCCGACCTCTTGGTTACAAGTCACGTACGTGTACTCCAGGGTGGATTTTGGATTTTCAAGAATGTCTTCCTCTTCATCTTGCTACGGTGGTTTTGAAAAAGGATTCCTTGACAAAGAGATTGTTGTTGAATCTAAGAGGAAGAGAACAATTGTAGATGAAGATCATCCTAATGCTTCATGTTTCTTTGCCTATGTTCATGAAGATGCTGAGAAGGATGATATGATTTATGCTGAAGTTGTTCATGACGTTCTTAAGTACTTTGGGGAATCAAAACAACAACTCGTTGATACTTTAAAAGGTCTTGATACGTTGAAAACTGAGTTGGAAAAGGTTGTTTCTGACCTTGGTCTCATAAAACATCAAATAAATGATCTTCGCAAAGAGAATCATCTCACCGATGATACAATGGAAGCTGTTGATCACAAGCTCAAAGACACTATGCCTCGTGATGTTCCTGAACCGTCCTCTTAATTGTTGTCCGTGTTCAGACTAGGGCTGGATCTATTTTCTTTAGCTTGTTTCCTAGTATGTCTTCTTTTTGGTTTAGTTGGAAGAATAACTAGTGCTTTAATAGCAATGATTTGACTACACATAGCTATTATGTTTTTCATCTTATTGTGTTATTTTTTAGGTTTATTGGTATTACATCCTAAAAATATTTGGAGGATGATGTTTTTGCAGTATTAATCTTTATGATTTTTTATATTGCAATGTTTTATGGGATATGTATGGTTACATCTGTGAACTTGAAGGTCCCATATTTTGTCAAAAGTAAAGTCGTTTATGATCAGTATTCATGTATTGAGTTAAGGATGAATGGAATTTCGACAAATACAAAAGTTATTCATATGCAGTCAATTCGTTGATGGAAAATAGGATAAAATCTTTTGTGTGACAAGGATAAAGTCTATTATGTCGTTATGCAAATAGTGATTGAAAATAGAATAAATCCTTGTATATTCCGCAGTAATGATCATCCCTGATCCATATTTTATGTATTACTGTGAGGATGCGTAATGTGTCTTATATTGAGCACGATACAACTAAGTTGATTATTTTATGATTGGCTTTGTTGGTTGTTCCGTAAGGTACTATATGTTGAGCATTTTGAACTAAATTAATCATCTTGTTTGGTTATTTAGTTATTACTCCATAATTCTTATGTTGAGTATATGAACGGCTATGCTAATCATTTTCTAATGGTTATGTTAGTCGTATGCTCCGTAAGTTTACGTATGTTGAGCATAATCAATCAAATTGATCACTTTTTGTGTTTAATTTGGTTGCGTATTCCGATTAAATTAATCATGGGTTTACTTGTGATTAATTTGATTGAGTTTTGGATATAGAAAATCATTTCATGGTTTTTGGTCTCCAATAAAAATCCTTTATTTTCTTTCGAAATTAAGGTCGCTCTTGTTGTTCTTTCGGTAATAACATCAAATGGATGAGAGTTCTTTTGAACTTGTGCTTAATGGTCATATCTTGAGGGGTGTGCGGCTGTGGAATTTTAGAGGGGTTATCTTGTATCTTTAAACTCCTTGATGAATGCATTTAGCTTCGGCTTTATGATTGCATCTAAATTAGATGGTATGTATTCTTTCTTTGAGTCCATGAAACGCCTCTTTCGGAAATTTCATTATGATCCCGTTCTTGTACATTTGCCAATTTTATTGACAAAAGAGGGAGAATTAATACGTAGTTCACACTATAAATACATATGGTTTTCGGATCATTGTGTAAGGGGGAGTGGTTTCCATGTGAGATAGAGTATTGACTAAGGGGGAGTGATACATATCACCATAGTATTATTGTTAAAGTTGTGATGCAATTGGACTTTGACACTGTGTAATAATATTATGGCACTGTATAACAATGATCGAGACTGATGCTTTCTCATTGTTATAGCTACGGATATTCAACAATGGTGATGCTAAACTTACAACCTTTGGGATCATTGGAGTACTTGGAAATGATGAAGATTTCGAGGAATGTTAAAGATTATACATGTGGAATAGGAGCTACTAAAGTTTCTTTATCTTTTTTGTATTCCATATGTATTGGTAGTTTTGTCACTAAAATTAACAAAGGGGGAGATTGTTAGAGCACTGCTCTGTCGACCTCGCATGCGTTGCTATCTCAAGCATGTTTGTTAATGTTAGTGATCAAAACTATAAGTCTTGATTTCTAGTCTACTATAGCTAAGTCTCGGACTAGGATAGAAAAGTGTAGTTGATCTCAAGGTCTTCATGGAGATTCATCATCCAAGAAGAAGAACTACTCAAAGAACCGGTGGAACTTCTCGACAAAAAGGTATGTGAAGACTTGAACTTATCTATCACTCAAAAGTCTATCTATTCTCTCTCCTACTTCTTGAGACAAAAGTCGTATGCTATATATAGACTTAGATTATACACATTTGATATTTCGAGCCGAACTTGCCTCGCCTATCTATTTCTCGAAATACATGTTGGTAAGCGTTTCGCTTCAACTGTGTTTATCTTTACCTAGTATGTTTTAATCATCTTGAAAATTGCTTTGACGAGAAATGGTGTAACAACTATATAACGTCCTCTAAGAATGTTTCAAATGATTGGAATGAGAGTTTAGGTTACATAACCAATGATGGACATAAGTATTGTTACGGAAACACATATGTGCATAAATCCTATTCCTTGAACCAAAGTTTGCGAACTTTGTTGATCAAGAGAAACTGGTAGAATGGCTTTGACAAGTCCGCGAACTGCCGAACTTCTCATCCCGAGAAATTCTGGCGGAGTTGGCAAACTTGAGCGTCCGCGAACCAGCGGGAAGTCTTTTTCCGAGATTTTCTGATGGAGTTTGTAAACTCTTCCCGATTGCTTAAGTCCGCGAACCTAGTGTGCGAACTTAAGAAGGTTATAAATCTGAAGATGATTTCTGAACTTAAACTTATAAAGAATAAGGAATGCAGTATGCAAACCGTGGCTATAAAGTTCATGAACCGATTTAAGTGAATCAAATCATCTTTGCTTCAATTGTGTCTTGTGTAGTTACATAAGATTTCCTTGCAATTGAACAACTCTCTAACTAGTTCATTTGAGTCATTGATCTAGTTATGGTGAAGAAGAACATGGTTGGTATGAAATGCTCACATGGCTAACCTTTTGGTTGACTATTGTTGAACCAACTGAGTGCACACGTTTGGGTACGGTTAACAAACCTATAAGCGTGCAATTCTTTTGTGTGTAACAAGCTAAGTTTTCGATCTAACGGTTGAGAAACATTATATTGCATCCAAATCAGGTTTTCATCTAACGGTGGATATTGATTGCTTTGTTACCAAGGTGACTTGAGGCAAACCCTGATTTAAAAGACTATATAAAGGAGGATTCTAGCATTGTGCAAAACTAATCCCCACACCTTGCGTGTGATACTAGTTTGCTAGCTAGAGTCGATTCTCCTTTAACCTTTGGTTTTCTTCTTCTAAAACCAGGTTAACGACTTAAAGACTTCATTGAGATTATGAAGCCAGACCGATACTACTTTATAGTAGTTGTGTTATCTAATCTTTCATCTTCTATCGTACGAGTACAATCAAATCGATTGGCTTGAGATTGATTTCTCCGATAGGCAAGATAAAGAAGTCACAAACATCTTCGTTTCATTATTTGTGATTCCACGACGTCCTCTTCGTTTAATTACAAGTAAGACTGTTGTGAGGTGATTGATTAATCTAGGTTGTTCTTCGGGAATATAAGATCGGATTATCAAATGGTTCATGTTCACCTTGATTTAATATCAAAAGACGGAACAAGAACTTTAGGGTTTTTCTGTGGAAGACAGACTGATCCTTTGATAGACTTGTCTGTGTGAGACATATATGTTTATTGTCAAAGCCTGCGATTTTGGGTCGTAGCAACTCTTAGTTGTGGATGAGATCATCTAAGGGAATCAAGTGCGCAGTTTCTTGCTGGGATCAGAGGCATAGGGAGTGAAACTGTACCTTGGATCAGTGGGAGACTAATTGGGGTTCAACTACAGTCCAGTCCAAAGTTAGCTTGGAGTAGGCTAGTTTCTGTAGCGGCTTAATACGGTGTGTATTCAATATGGAGTAGGTCCACGGGATTTTCTGCATTTGCGATTTCCTCGTTAACAAAATTTCTGGTGTCTGTGTTATTTCATTTTCCGCATTATATTGTTTATCTTTATAATTGAAATAATACAGGTTATGCGTTAGATCATCAATTAGAGTAATCCAACCTTTTGTTGTTGATTGTCATTGTTTGATCCTTGGATATTGGTCTTTGGTACCATCCAAGTTATTCCTTGTATTTGATTAGTACTCACATTTTCTGTTTGAGGGAATCAAATCAAGAGAGAGATATAAACTCGTTGATGTACTTTTAATTGATTGAGTCTTGTTGATTCTCTTAAAATTATATTCGAGTTTTTCCATACAGATTGCTAAGCGAAATATTGGGTGGTGTTGTTAGACCCCCGCTTTTTCAAATACGATCTTCTAAGATCGACGAGTCTAAGTTAATTGCCTCATTAAAACTTCTTCAGAAAAAAAAACCATAGGGACAAAACCTGAACTAAAGGAAAAGAGTACAATATTAAGCAAACTTAGAACATAGATGGACTCGAATATGTTGCCTCATTAAAACCTTGACAAGGAAAACCCATTGGGGAAAAAACCTTGACGAAGGGAAAAGAGTACAACGTGACAGATACAAGTAAAGGTGATCAGTTGCAGATGATCACTTTGTTCCGTTGACGTTGACTAGTTGCTTCACAACTCTTAAGGCAGAAAATCCTCGTGGGAAAGACAATAGCCTTAGATGGGAAATTACATTCCTGGTGTTTGTTTTTGTCTCATTAAAAACCTTGCCGAGTAACAATACCCTGTGGGAAGAAACAACCTCGGTGAAGGAAAGTAGTTCAACAAAACATTAGATGATCCCCCTGATGTCAGAAAATTTTCATTAGTCTAATGAGTCAAAAAGAGTTTATCACACTTTACTTTGGTGACTTGAATGTTTATAAGACCATGTTGTTGATTCTGAAAGTTACATTGCTTAACAGACTATCGCGTTTCGTTTCTTTGATTCAAATATTTTCAGTAATATCAACGGTGATCTTTATGTCTTCAACGTTTAACATACTTGATGTTTTTGGTGTTGCCTCGCTAAAAACCTTGTCGAGTAACAAAACCCTTTGGGAAAAAATATTCTCGATCAAAGGGAAAAAGAGTACAACACGGCTTCAATTTCGAAGTAAAATATGTCGACATCATATCCTTGGATCCTCCCCCTGATGTTGGCATCTCCCCCTGATTACTTTCAGAGTTGTTCAGTTCCTTTAGTCATGTACTTTTCGAAACTGAATATCGGTAATGACCTAGAACATAGTCCACCATATCTCCCCATGATTACTTTCGATGGAGAAGAGATTATTGTTCCTTCATAATCAACAACTTTTGAATTGCACTTTCATTTGCATTCCTTTTAATTTCTTTGCAGGGATAAAATAAATTTATGTCAATGGTTACTTTTAAGTACATGATTACATTCACTATACCATTCCAATGATGTTGCGTTAGCGCTGAGCTATATCTAGCTAACAAGTTCACTGAGGATGTAACATTTGGCCGAGTACATTATGTTAAGTACAATAATGCGTCTATTATACTTAGATAAGGAAAGTTCATCTCCCGACACAACTTCGACATCTTCCTTTAGACGAATTGGTCATTTATGTACATTTGAAACTTGACTAATCATGGGAGTGCTAGCAGGATGCATGTCCTTGTTAAATTGTCTGACAATGAACATATACAAACTTGTGGAATAATATACCATAAGCTCAGTATTCGGTCGAGCTTTCCCCAGATTTTTCATCTCAAATTCGGATTTTAAATAGCTTTTAAGGTCTCCTATTACATCAAGAGTACCCATCATGTTTGTACCATCGACATAGATAGCTACAATTCCAAATCAGGAACTTTGTTGTGAATACGCAAGTACAAATAACTTACTTGTATATCCCCTTCAAATCAAATAGTCCACTTAGACGGGTATACCACATCCGCCTGATTGCTTCAATCTATAAGTGAGTGTTCTATCTAACTGTTAACGCACTCTGTGGTTTAGAGTCACTTGATTTGGGAAACAAAAGGCTATCAAGTACTTTTGTAAATATATTCTATCTCTTGATTCTTTCAGAGATACGTAATAACCACATACATATGCTGCATTTCAAGTCCTTTTGAAATTACCAAGCCAACTAAGTAGCGGAACGCTGTAAAGTTCATTATAAGAGGACAATTCCAGGGCTTTGTGAGAAACCTCGCGCTACTAGGAGAGACTTGATACTAGCTTTGAGACTTCATTCTTCCCACCGTGCTCTATGACAAATAATCATGTATGTCCCATCGCCTTTATACTTGGTTGGTTAGCACTACCACACCAAATACCTGTATATCTGCCAAAGAACTAAGTTCTACCTGTATTGTGTAGGCCAAATATGCTATTTATTTGAAAGTAATCAAAACAAAGCATCGTTCGATCTCATTGTGCTCTACTTCTGGAGCAACTATTTATGGATTATATCATCATTGTTCACACATGATCCTTCAATTGACTCATGTGCATTCTCATAATCCGTCAGGATTTCATTGTTCTATAGAATCAGTTAAAACTTTGGAGCCTCCTCCAGTTTGATTCATGGACATATACAGAGACAATCTTATGAGATGATTTCTGATGATATAAATAAGTTGTGCCTTAATCACCTAATTCCTTTCTAGGAGAGGATTGATCGAACTAAGTGGTCTCTCCAACTTCCTTTATGGAGCCGACCACAACTTCCTTTATGGAGCCACGACCTCAACCACACTTCCACTAAGTGTAGTTGTAACACCTTAGTCTATGGTGTATATCCTTTATTGAGAATTTGTAACCTTGCAGGTAGGTTTGCAGCTGGTATGTGTGATCTCATCACTTTAGCGACATCAATATACATTCTGAAAATCGATTATTATTTGTCACTTCACATTTAAATTTGTGGAGTACAAGAATCAATATGAGACACAGTGGGAACACACCACCACAATTCCTGTCGTTCCCTTAGAAAATAATTTTTCTTATCTCCCCCTAACGACGGGAAGAATGTCTCATAAAAGTGATAACCCGCAAATCTAGCGGTAAGAGATCTCCTGCAAAAACTTTTAAAATGCGGATAATTATTGGGAACTCATTTCCAACATAACTACTTAACAGTTTCGAAGACCCATTATAGTACGATGTGGAATCATAATGGCACATAAATAGTGCAACCAAAAATACATAAAAACACGAATGTCAGGCTTAAATCTAGTTACCAACTTGTATACAGAAAAGGATGATTAGTATTGGGTTCTAAAACGAATTAAGTAAAGATGCGTTAGTATTGCATATTCCCCCAAGCATTTAAAGGTAAGTTTGTAAGCATAACCTATTCCTTAGATACTATCTGTAACCTTTGATGGTAGCCTCCGGGAGACCATTGGCTATAAGATGCTCTATATTGATCCTAATTAAATATGCAATATTCATCAATTCCTTTTGATGTAAATTCTCTAGCATTAACAAGGGTGGTGAGCCTTTGCACTTTGCATTGTGTAATATCTTCTAGGAGTTTTTACAAAAATTAAACACATCGTTTGTTGTGAGTAATAATTGATTAAACACGTTGAATCATCCACCAGATCCATAAATTACTTGAATGGTCTGCATTCTGTATGGATATATGTTCACTAACAACACTTTATTTCTTTGAAGAATGAGTTATTTTCCATTTGCATCTAAGTAAAACAGGATGGTCTCAATCATGTTTTACTACATAAACACTTTGTAAGATGAGTGACGTGTTTTCTTACTTTAAAGCATAATGGGTAGAGGAAGTGCAAATCTAGTAACTTTAAAAATCACTGATTGTGATAGATGTCGTAACTTCGCATTCTACTAGTTCATTGTCTTGTACACTCAAATGAAGTGATGCCCGTGTTAGTACTTTCAAAATGGAACATCGTGTCACAACAAATGTGCCTTCTGGTTATGTCAAAGTCTTTATAAATCAATCCTAATCGATTCATTGTGGGGGTTAAAATGGATTCAGTAATTCAAGTCCAGTAATTTGCATTTCACTAGATTGACATATTAATTTTTCTAAGAATATGCTTCCTTCCACATTTAATAGAAATAATTTATAAATGCAATCAACTCGATTCTCGGTTTTCCAAAAGGTAGGTAATAGTTCACGCATGAACACCCTTTGCACTTAACAAGATGTGATTATCCTTTAGTACATACAGAGCTTAGACATTGAGTCTTGGGAGATTTAATAAGTGGTGTGGTCTTATTATGTAACAAAAGTCGGATTCAACTCAATTACTTTAGAATGAATATATGCTACATCTCATCCAGATATATCCCAAATGCTTTAGAGAATTTATGTCTCGTGGGAATGATGTATTTTCCATTTCAAAAGCGCATACATTTGATCTAGTTCAATTAAATAGTAATTGGCTAGGAAAAGTTCTTATTGCCATTAAATTTGATGTGAAAATTGGTTGCTACTGTGTTACGCACATTACATTGTGTATACCAACACCTATAACAAGGTGCATTTCCAACTCTTTCATTTATGATGGAAGCTAGAATTACATTTTAGCTTCATCTCATGATATATATGTCCCTTTTTCTCATACTTTATATGAGTCATTACATCTAATCCTTATTACTTCGGGGTTCTTTCCATTTCCAATTTTGCTACATTTAGCTTAATTTGATCTCACTATACATGTCAACCACTTACTTCAGGTTGAATAGATTACTCAAGATAGTTCTCTTGTTGTCATACTTTAACATATACTGGTTCGTTAGTATCATGGATAAAGTACATAAAATGGAAATTTTCTGACTCATATCACAAAAATTAGAATACATGTAATTTTATTTTCAACGTACCTTTTGAAAATATGGACTCATTAATTTTTATGAGTTCTTCCACAAAAATTAGAATACATGTAATTTTATTTTCAACGTATTTTTTGAAAATATGGACTCGTTAATATTCGAGCAAGTGGATTACATCTCACAGAATATTCAAATTTATGGAGAAAATATCATGTATGCAACAATGGCTCTCAAGTACTTTTAAACCTCAAATGAATACATTAAAATCGAGTTGGTACAACCAATTGAACCAAAAAAAAGAAACATCATTCAACCATAGCCAATATCATATTCAATAGAACAAAATATCATTAAGACAAAAATTATTAATGATCGAGATAAGCAATCATAATTTAAATTGACCATTTATACGCTATGGACTTATCATAAGACAAAGATAAAAAAAAATAGAACTAGACGTGCTCTAGAAAAAATATAATAAAACAATAAGTCCATCAAATATTCATGTTCGATTAGTTAGTTACCTTCCTCAAGCTTTGGTTTCCACTATCTATGTACAGACAAAACCAGAACGCTCTTGTGGCTTGGTCGCGCACAAGCTGGAACAGGACGCCACATGCTGGCACACAACCAGGAACCAGAACGGGATAGGCCAGGCAGGATAGTACAGCCCCGGGAACCAGAACGGGATAGGCCGGGACAGGATAGTACAGCCCCAGGAACCAGAACGGGATAGGCCGGGACAGGATGGTACAACCCCGGAAATCAGAACGAGACAGGATTGCTGGAGCCGGAACGGAACATGACAGCTAGAGCCGGAACAGGTGCTAGGGTTGGAACGCGAACAAAATTCCCACAGCTGAAGATATTTTCCGACGAACACATTTTCTTCCTCTTTTCTTCTGGAAGACGAACAAACGGATTTTCCTTCTTTCCCTCGTGGATTACCACCGACACAGTAAGAGGCGCAATCAATCACAGCATCAAAAACACAAATATATTAATTTAATCATGGATATAACTTCTACAGATTCAAATCAATTTATATTTATATAATGTAAATCAGAGATTCAAATCGCAAATTTATAAAACGTAATCATAGATTGGTACATAGAAACGAATAACACACATTTACATAGAAACGTAATCACATCTGATGTATGATAATGAAAACAAAAGTGTTTAGGCGTACCTGGTCATTTGGATCTACAAAACAAAGCAAAGCTCCGTGGAATCATTCCCGAGAGAGTCAGACTATTGTGAAAGAGGTGCAGCTCGTGATTTAGGCAAATTCGTGATCCGTTGATTACCACGCCTTTTGGATGAAGAAGAAATCAATGATAACGTTTTGGAGTAATAATCATAAAAAGAGAAAAGAGCGAGAGAACAACTTTCTATTAATCAGAGAGGCAACCCAATTACATAGGAATTGAATTCTACTTATACAAGACAAAGGGGTATAACAGACCATATTTTATATCTTTTGCAGTTGTAAACATGTATGATTATTTTAGCTATCTTTTATAAACATGTAAAGAAAAAGCGGCTGAAAGGCAATTGGAAGGAGTGTGGATTAACCCGCTACAACCTATTCTTAGTAACCTTATGGCTAATATTTGAAGTGTTTCTTTCCTTCTAATGATCATAGTTAGTCAGTTGTTTTGTTACACTGTATAAATTTAAAAAAAAATATCAACATGTAAAGAAAGAACAACATTGAAACCTTTGTCAACATAAAAAAATATAATGAATCTTTTTCTAATTGCAAACTTATTGTCTGTAGTTTCTTTATTTCTCCAGATTTTGAACATCCTTTTTTGTGTAAGAAGAAATTGTATACATTAGGTGTTTAGTTATGCACATTACAAACACACAACTTTAGAGTCTTTGGCACCTCCCTTCTAATACGTAATATCTAAAATATGTGTATGGAAGTACAAACAATTCAAACGAATTAAACTAAATTGGTTACATCACACATAAAAAATAACATGAAAATATGTATTGCCGTTGTGACATGGGGTATCGAGCTTTAGACGGACGAAAAATACATTTAGAAACAATCATTACCGACCATCCCAATCTTATCTTAGTCAAAGACATCCAACGGATTTGAGAGTTGTAACCTTTAATCTTATCCCAGTCAGATGGACTACTTTTAATCTGATTTATGATGCACTTGTTATTTTAGGAGATTTTGATTTCTGATGTTGCTCTCATGTTCACAGAGATGCAAACGATATTGCATACTCAATTGCGAAGTATGCAAGATCTGAAATAAGTAACTTTACCTGAGTAGAAAATAATCCTGATTGGGTTCTAAATCTAATCCAACATGATATAAACTATTTTTAATTTTCATTTATTTTCAATATATTTCCTTTCTTATGAAAAAAGAGTTGTAACCTCTTTCTTTATGAATATACATTGACTGATTTCCCTCATAATTAGGTCATTAAATAAAAAATTATTGTAAAAGAACAATTAAGACTACTATTTATATTTTTTAGATTTACAAACATGTATAATCATTATAGTTAAATTTGTTTGATTCCCATCCAATGTCGTTATGATACGGGTTATGTCTAGTTTATAACTAAAATAGACATGTCAAAAGCATTTGACAGGTTAGAATGGAATTTCCTGATTAAGGTACGTAAGTATTTTGGTTTTTGTGACGATTGGTGTACTTAATCTATTAGTGCATCATCACTACTTCTCTTACAGTGGTACTCAATGGCTCGCCATGCATAGACTTCCATCCGACTAGAGGTATTAGGCAAGGTGATCCAATATTCCCTTACCTTTTTATTTTAGCTATGGAGTTTTTGAAAAGACACTTATCTGAAGCACGGGAAAATAAGGACATCATTGGCATTAAAGTGGCATGTGGTAGCTTTCCAGCCATTAATCATCCAATTTTCGCAGATGATTGCTTGATCTTCACTCAAGCGACTTTTTACTCTGTTTAAAATTTATTACAGCTTCTACAAGATTTCAGTTCTCAATCGGTGCAAGTTATTAACTTCGATAAGTCCTCGGTACATTTTAGTAAGATTACTGAAAAAGCGGGGGTCTAACAACACCACCCAATATTTCGCTTAGCAATCTGTATGGACAAACTCGAATATACTTTTAAGAGAATCAACATGACTCAATCAATTAAAAGTACATCAACGAGTTTATATCTCTTTCTTGATTTGATTTCCTCAAACAGAAACTGTGAGTACTAATCAAATACAAGGAATAACATGGATGGTACCAAAGACCAATATCCAAGGATCAATCAATGACAATCAACAACCAAAGGTTGGATTACTCTAATTGATGATCTAATGCATAACCGGTATTATTTCAATTATAAAGATAAACAATATAATGCGGAAAATGAAATAACACAGACACCAGAAATTTTGTCAACGAGGAAACCTCAAATGCATAAAAACCCCGAGACCTAGTTCAGATTGAATACACACTGTATTAAGCCGCTACAGACACTAGCCTACTCCAAGCTAACTTCAGACTGGACTGTAGTTGAACCCCAATCAGTCTCACACTAATCCAATGTACAGTTTCACTCCCTACGCCTCTGATCCCAGCAAGATACTGCGCACTTGATTCTCTTAGCAGATCTCACCCACAACTAAGAGTTGCTACGACCCAAAATCGCAGGCTTTGACAATAAACAAATCAGTCTCACACAGACAAGTCTATCAAAGGATCAATCTGTCTCCCACAAGGTGGTTAAATCAAGGTGAACAGGAACCAATTGATAATCCGGTCTTATATTCCCGAAGTACAACCTAGATTAATCAATCACCTCACAACAGTCTTACTTGGAATTAAACGAAGAGGACGTCGTGGAATCACAAACAAGGAGACGAAGATGTTTGTGACTTCTTTATCTTTCCTATCGGAGAAACCAATCTCAATCCAATCGATTTGATTTTACTCGTATGATAGAAGATGCAAGATCATATCACACAACTACGATAAAGTAGTATCGGTCTGGCTTCACAATCCCAATGAAGTCTTTAAGTCGTTAACCTGGTTTTAGAAGAAGAAAACCAAAGGTTAAAGGAGAATCGACTCTAGCTCGCAAACTAGTATCATACGTAAGGTGTGGGGATTAGTTTTGCACAGTGCTAGAATCCTCCTTTATATAGTCTTTCAAATCAGGGGTTTGCCTTAAGTCACCTTGGTAATGAAGCAATCAATATCCACCGTTATATGAAAACCTAATTTGGATTCAAGCTAATATTTCTCAACCGTTAGATCGAAAACCTATGTTGTTACACACAAAAGAAATGCACGCTTCTAGGTTTGTTAACCGTTCCCAAAATGTGTGCACTTTTTGGTTCAACAATAGTCAACCAAAAGGTTAGCCATGTGAGTATTTCATACCAACCATGTTATTCTTCACCATAACTAGTTCAAATGACTTCAAGATGAACTAGTTAGAGAGTTGTTCAATTGCAAGGAAATCTCATGTAACTACACAAAACACAATTGAAGCAAAGATGATTTGATTCACTTGAATCGGTTCATGAACTTTATAGGCACGGTTTTCATACCGCATTACTTAGTCTTTATAAGTTTAAGTTCAGAAATCATCTTCAGATATATAACCTTCTTAAGTTCGCACACTGGGTTCGCGGACTTAAACAACCGGGCAGAGTTTACAAACTCCAGCAGAAAATCTTGGAAAAAGACTTCCTGCTGGTTCGCGGACTGAGTTCCCGGAATAGTCTACACGCTCAAGTTTTCCAACTCCAGCAGAATTTCTCAGGATGAGAAGTTCGGCAGTTCACGGACTGATTTCACAGACTTAGCAAAGCCATTCTTCCGGTTTCTCTTGATCAACAAAGTTCGCAAACTTTGGTTCAAGGAATACGACTTATGGACATATGTGTTTCCACAACAATACTTATGTCCATCATTGGTTATGTAATCTAAAATCTCATTCCAATTATTCGACACATTCTTAAAGGACGTTATATAGTTGTTACACCATTTCTCGTTAAAGCAATTTTCAAGATGATTGAAACATACTAGGTAAAGATAAACACAGTTGAAGCGAAACACTTGCCAACATGTATTTCGAGATGTAGATAGGCGAGGTAAGGTCGGCTCGAAATATGAAATGTGTATAATCTAAATCTATCTATAGCATACGACTTTTTTCTATAGAAGTAGGAGATAGAATAGATAGACTTTTGAGTGATAGATAAGTTCAAGTCTTCACATACCTTTTTGTCGAGAAGTTCCACCAGTTCCTTGAGTAGTTCTTCTTCTTGGATGATGAATCGCCATGAAGTCCTTGAGCTCAACTACACTTTCTATCCTAGTCCGAGACTTAGCTACAGTAGACTAGAAATCAAGACTTATAGTTTTGATCACTAACATTAACAAAAATGCTTGAGATAGAAACGCATGCGAGGTCGACCGAGCAATGTTCTAACAATCTTCCCCTTTGTCAATTTTAGTGACAAAACTGTCAATACATATGGAATACAAAAAAGATAAAGAAACTTTAGTAGCTCCTATTCCACATGTCTAATCTTCAACATTCCTCGAAATCTTCGTCACTTCCAAGTACTCAAATGATCCCAAAGGTTGTAAGTTTAGCATCACCGTTGTTGAAGATCCGTAGCTATAACAATGAGAAAGCATCGGTCTCGATCATTCTTATACAGTGTCATAGTATTATTACACAGTGTCAAAGTCCAATTGCATCACAACTTTAACAATAATACCATGGTGATATGTGTCACTCCCCCTTAGTCAATACTCCATCTCACATGGAAACCACTCCCCCTTACACAATGATCCGAAAACCATATGTATTTGTAGTGTGAACTACATATTAATTGTCCCCCTTTTTGTCAATAAAATTGGCAAAGGTACAAGAACGGGATCATAATGAAATTTCCTAAAGAGACATTTCATGACTAAAAGAAAAAATACATACCATCTAATTTAGATGCAATCATAAAGCCGAAGCTAAATGCATTCATCAAGGAGTTTAAAGATACAAGATAACCCCTCTAAAATTCCACAGCCGCACATCCCTCAAGATATGACCATTAAGCACAAGTTCAAAAGAACTCTCCCCCATTTGATGTCATTCCCGAAAGAACAACAAGAGCGACCTTAATTTCGAAAGAAAATAAAGGATTTTTATTGGACACCAAAAACCATAGAAATGATTTTCCATATCCAACACTTCCATCAAATTAATCACAAGGAAACCCATGATTAATTTAATCGGAATACGCAACTAAATTAAACACAAAAATGATCAATTTAATTGATTATGCTCAACATAAGAAGACTTACGGAGCATACGACTATTTTAACCATTCGAAAAGGATTAGCATAGCCGTTCATATACTCAACATAAAAATTATGGAGTATCGCAGTAATACATAAAATATGGATCAGGGATGATCAATACTGCGGAATTTACAAGGATCCATTCTATTTTCAATCACTATTTGCATAACGACATAATAGACTTTATCCTTGTCACACAAAAGATTTTATCCTATTTTTCATCAACGAATTGATTGCATGGGCATAACCTTTGTATTTGTCAAAAGTCCATTCATCCTTAAATAAATACATGAATATTGATCATAAACGACTCTACTTTTGACAAAATATGGGACCTCCAAGTTCACGGACGCAAACATACATATCCCAGAAAATATTGCAATAACAAATCATAAAGATTAATACTGCAAAAACATCATCCTCCAAATATTTTTAGAATTTAATACCAGTAAACCTAAAAGATAACACAAGAAGATGAAAAACATAATATCTATGTGTAGTCACAATCATTGCTATTCAAGCACTAGTTATTCTTCCAACTAATCCAAAAAGAAGATATACTAGGCATTAAACGAACACGAATTACTCATCATCTTCCTCATCGGAGATATTCCAAGATGCTTGAATTGTGTTCAACTCTTCCTTGAGCTCAGGAAACTCTGTTGCAACCAATGATAGTTGTTCTTGGACACACTTCACTCTTGAATCAACCTTACGCACACCCTTGTGAATTTTTTGATGAAGACTCACGGTAGTAGGATCACTAAAGTCAAGAGAAGCGATTCTTTGTCGTTTGCAGACATTTTCCCTTATGCGCCTGAAGGTACACGGACGAACCAGTTTGGGAATACCAAGAGAGTTGACAATTGAATCAAATCCACGATCACGAAAAATTTGACTAATTATGCAAGGGTATCCCAACATCTTTACGGGTGAGGTCATTGACATCATTTGAAAGATGATAAACCCACAAATGTCGAGATTTGTATTTCCCGTTTCAAGGAAATAGACCAATTTCGCAAACTCATAACTCCACCAAGAATTTTCAATTATGGAGGGACAAAGATTAGGAATGCCAAGATTTCCAAATTCCACTAAAGAAATACTAAGATCATTAGTAGGAAACTTTCCTTGACTCCAAACAACCTTCTTGCCGCAAAGCCCAATGGATATATCATCATATGAAGGCTGATCATCACTTGGTCTAGGTAGCCGAACGTTTCCCAAAGGTATGTCGGTAAGCCTTGAAATTAACTCTCTACTAACAAGGAATCTTTCTCTATTTATCATGGATTTGAATTCCATCTTATTGTAATCAACATCATGAATATTGGCATAGAAAATCCTTGTGAGAGTATCAAATCCTTGACCAAAACCATCAAAGATATTTCCAAGATTGAATTTATTAAAGCAAGCTAAATACTCTTCAAATCCACTAGAAGGATCCAATCTCTTTTCTATAACAAACCCTTTGGAAGAAATCCTTTCAAAAGTTCTAGCACAAAAATCATTCACAAACCTAATTCTAAGAGAATTTTGGTCACAAGGAGAATTCAAGCTAGAGTATTTTGAGCTTTTTGAACTCCCTTTCAAGCTCCTATAACTCATCATATAAATTAGATAAGGAGATGACCAAGAGAAAAATATTTACTTGAAGAGAATCCTTAAACACCCTTCTTTTTGATTTCTCCAAAGAAGCTTTAATGGAGGAACCACAAAAAACCTAGGCGTTCACGTACGCGGACTGATGGGATGAAAAGAAGGTGCGCGAACTTCTTTATATATTTTTCCACAAGTGGGCTTGGACCCGTTCACGAACCGAGACCCACAAGGAGTAGGATTTTAAGGTACATACATCAAGAAGGAAAGTACCAACTTAAAAGCTCTTATTGAAAACACATAAGAAAAGAAGAATTAATACAAAAACAACCTGTTACTTTCCCCATTTCAAGTTATATACAAATGGGGTAGCACAAATCCTGAAATCAGGATTTGGAAATTACACAGGAATTCCCATGCAATTTTCTCGGTTGATATTTGTATCCAGAGTCAGGAGTATAACCATAAGGATAATACTTAGATTCATTTGAGTTCTTTTTCTTATGACATAGAGATGACATTTTCTGATAGATGATTCTTCTACCAAGTTGATATGGATCCTTTTTATAGTCTTCATATGAATCGACATTAAAAACAGTTTGTGCAACATTAGGAAATGTTTTGACAGGCACAAAACTTTTATCAGAACAATTCAATTTCTCTATGGAATTAAGCTTTTCTAAAAATTGTAACACTTTCAAACGCTTTGAATAGTACCTTGTAAATGGAACCCTTATGGTAGTATTCCTCAAAGAGATTAAGAGTAATCATTGTGAGTGTCCATACCCTTGAGCGTTGACCATGTTTTCTACGACAATTCTTTTTATTCTTTTCCTTAGATCGTTCCTTCACATCTAGATTTTTCGATATACTAGATGGTATAAAATTATCATGTACACCCATAGGTATGACGTGCAATAATCTCTGAACAACCTTTAAGGAATTCTGGTGTGCGTTACAAATGCCATGAGCAAGTCTCCCAAAAACATTTCCCATAGGGATAGAATTTTGAGGATCGAGCAAACACAAACTTATAAGGTTTAAGGTGTTTTCCTGCTCTGATACCAATTGAAAAGGCGGGGGTCTAACAACACCACCCAATATTTTGCCTAGCAATATATATGGACAAACTCGACTATACTTTTAAGAGAATCAACAAGACTCAATCAATTAAAAGTACATCAACGAGTTTATATCTCTCTCTTGATTTGATTTCCTCAAACAGAAACTGTGAGTACTAATCAAATACAAATAATAACTTGGATGGTACAAAAGAGCAATATCCAATGATCAATCAATGAAATCAACAACCAAAAGTTGGATTATTTTAAGTGATGATCTAACGCACAACCTGTATTGTTTCAATTATAAAGATAAATAATATAATATGGAAAATGAAATAACATAGACACCAGAAATTTTGTTAACGAGGAAACCGCAAATGCAGAAAAACCCCGGGACCTAGTCCAGATTGAATACACACTGTATTAATCCGCTACAGACACTAGCCTACTCCAAGCTAACTTCGGACTGGACTGCAGTTGAAACCTAATCAGTCTCCCACTGATCCAAGGTACAGTTGCACTTCCTACGACTCTGATCCCAGCAGGATATTGTGCACTTGATTCCCTTAGCCGATCTCACCCATAACTAAGAGTTGCTACAACCCAAAATCGCAGGCTTTGACAATAAACAAATCTGTCTCACACAGACAAGTCTATCAAAGGATCAATCTGTCTCCCACAGAAAAACCCTAAAGTTTTTGTTCCGTCTTTTGATATTAAATCAAGGTGAACAGGAACCAATTGATAATCCGGTCTTACATTCCCGAAAAGCATCCTAGATTAATCAATCACCTCACATCAGTCTTACTTGTAATTAAACGAAGAGGACGTTGTGGAATCACAAACAATGAGACGAAGATGTTTGTGACTTCTTTATCTTGACTATCGGAGAAATCAACCTCAATCCAATCGATTTGATTGTACTCGTACGATAGAAGATGCAAGATATGTTCACACAACTACGATAAAGTAGTATCGGTCTGGCTTCACAATCCCAATGAAGTATTTAAGTCGTTAACCTGGTTTTAGAAGAAGAAAACCAAAGGTTAAAGGAGAATCGACTCTAGCTCGCAAACTAGTATCACACGTAAGGTGTGGGGATTATTTTTGCACAATGCTAGAATCCTCCTTTATATAGACTTTCAAATCAGGGTTTGCCTTAAGTTACCTTGGTAACGAAGCCGTCAATATCCACCGTTAGATCAAAACCTGATTTGGATTCAAGCTAATGTTTCTCAACCGTTAGATCGAAAACCTAGCTTGTTACACACAAAAGAAATGCACGCTTCTAGGTTTGTTAACCGTACCCAAACGTGTGCACTTGTTGGTTCAACAATAGTCAACCAAAAGGTTAGCCATGTGAGCATTTCATACCAACCATGTTCTTCTTCACCATAGCTAGTTCAAATGACTTCAAGATGAACTAGTTAGAGAGTTGTTCAATTGCAAGGAAATCTCATGTAACTACACAAAACACAATTGAAGCAAAGATGATTTGATTCACTTGAATCGGTTCATGAACTTTATAGCCACGGTTTGCATACTGCATTCCTTAGTCTTTATAAGTTTAAGTTCAGAAATCATCTTCGGATATATAACCTTCTTAAGTTAGCACACTGGGTTCGCGGAATTAAGCAACCGGGCAGAGTTACAAAATCCAGTAGAAAATCTCGGAAAAAGACTTCTCGCTGGTTCTCGGACTAGCCTACACGCTCAAGTTTTCCAACTCCAGCTGAATTTCTCGGGATAAGAAGTTCGGAAGTTCGCGGACAGAGTTCGCGGACTTGGCAAAGCCATTCTACCGGTTTTTCTTGATCAACAAAGTTCGCAAACTTTGGTTCAAGGAATAGGACTTATGCACATATGTGTTTCCACAACAATACTTATGTCCATCATTGGTTATGTAATCTAAACTCTCATTCCAATCATTTGAAACATTCTTAGAGGACGTTATATAGTTGTTACACCATTTCTCGTCAAAGAAATTTTCAAGATGATTGAAACAAACTAGGTAAAGATAAACACAGTTGAAGCGAAACGCTTACCAACATGTATTTCGAGATATAGATAGGCGAGGTAAGCTCGGCTCGAAATATGAAATGTGTATAATCTAAGTCTATATATAGCGTACGACTTTTGTCTCAAGAAGTAGGAGATAGAATAGATAGACTTTTGAGTGACAGATAAGTTCAAGTCTCCACATACCTTTTTGTCGAAAAGTTCCACCGGTTCCTTGAGTAGTTCTTCTTCTTGGATGATGAATCGCCATGAAGTCATTGAGCTCAACTACACTTTCTATTCTAGTCCGAGACTTAGCTATAGTAGACTAGAAATCAAGACTTATAGTTTTGATCACTAACATTGACAAACATGCTTGAGATAGCAGCGCGTGCGAGGTAGACCGAGCAATGCTCTAACAATTACAAAACCGGAGGTTGCTTCAGCACTCACTTATATCTTATCTGTAACAATAATGAATGCGAAAGACAAATATTTGGTCTCCCCACTGATCCTAGGTCACTCCAAGAAAGATTCTTTCAAAGCTATCAGGAGAACTTTGAGCAAGGGCTAACTAGATGGTCTTCTAAGTCGATAATTCAGGCGGGTAGAGAAAATATGGTAAAACACGTTCTTAATATTATTCCTCTTTACCAAATGGGTACCTTTCAACTACTTAAGAATCTCATGAATCAGTTAACGTCAATCCAGAGAATTATTTTGGGGGGTATAACTTTAATAGGAGGTTCAATCCTCTTGGCTGGAATAAGTTGTGTAAAGCAAAGGTAATAAAAGGTCTCCATTTCAGAGACCTTGAATTGGTATATTTAGCTCTGTTAACTAAGATGGCTTGGCGAGTATGCACTGAATCCAGTCATCTGTGGATTAAAGTTCTTCACCCTAAGTACTTCAAAGATACTGATATACTTCATCATACGTCTACTGTAACTAATTCATCTTGGGTGTGGGAATTGAGAAGGGTCTTAAAATTGTTCAAGAGAATTGTTTTATGAAAGTGAATAATAGCCAGAGGACAAGGATATGACTCGACATATGGATAAGTGGACTACAACATCCACCTATACCTTTGGCAGACAACTATGCTGACTACAATCTTGTTAGTGACTTAGTTGATGCCCATACTAGTAGCTCGAATGAAGAATTGGTTTATGCAGTCTTTGACATCTCTACTGCAGAAAGAATTACTCAAATATTTCTGGATGTTTCCATGGATGACAATATCATCTGGATGCCTTCTAAAGACGAAAAATTCACAGTCAAAAGCACCTAGAATCTCCTATCAAACAGTACCAGTGATGCATAAGTTGATGGTGATATTGTACCAACTGAAATTTGGAGGAGACTATGGAAGTGCAATGTTGCACATCGTATCAAGTTATTTGTGCGGAACTACATTCGGGATATTATTCCTATAAGAAGTAAGATTGTTATGTTCAATCCTAATGTGGAA
Organism: Papaver somniferum; assembly: GCF_003573695.1. Taxonomy (NCBI): domain Eukaryota; kingdom Viridiplantae; phylum Streptophyta; class Magnoliopsida; order Ranunculales; family Papaveraceae; genus Papaver; species Papaver somniferum. The sequence continues at coordinate 105,444,635 of NC_039365.1, forward strand.
GATGTGGTCAAGTATGAGAAACGACCGAGCATATTTTTCTTGAATGCAGACATGCTAGGGCTGCCTGGAAATGTATCAATGTATATATTGGTGTAGTGAAAAATAGTGTTGTGTCAGTTCCTAAATGGTGTTGCAGCTGGTTTACAAGCCACAATTCTGCCAAGAAGAAAGTTGGAAATACAAGCTAATGGTTGGTTCATGGATTATCTGAAAAACAGACGTGATCATGTTTATCAAGGAGTATCTCTTAGTCCCTATAACTCCATGCATAAAATTCGTTATTAGCTTTTCCTATGTATGAGTACAGATAGCACAGATGAACACACTGAACTTATCTCCTATTCCAATTTTCCTAAATCTAACTGCTGCGTGATACTGATATCTTTCACTATTGATGCATCATTTTGCTATGAGACTAATCAAGCTGGTCCTGGTCTGGTTTATCGTGATCATGCAGGTCAATGCAGGGAACATTTACCAGAGTGTTGTCTAGTTCTGGAAGAAGCTCAGTGCAAAGCAGTTCGTGGAGGCATTATTATAGGCTAAACCTTTGCAGCTACGGACAATTCAAATTGAAGGTGATGTTGAATTAGTTATTAAAGATATAGTTTAAGATATCTGCAACATTCATTGGAACCAGAGAAACATCATTAAGGAGATCAAACACACCGGTAGTAATTTTGATATCCACATTTTTTCTTACGCTAGTAGAAATCATAACCAAGTTGCGGATAAATTTTCCAAAATGGTTAGAGAAGACACAAAGTTAAGTTTTACTTCCTACAGTAATTTTCCTTCAGCATCAGAACTCTTTGAATGGCTAATTCTATAAATAAAATTTCTTCTAAAAATCTAGAAAAAAAAGATTACTTCTTTAAAATGTTTGGTCGACTACACGAGGCGTCCAAATTCAAAAATGTTAACCATGGGATAGAACTCAAAAATGTTAAAGAGATTAAGAAAAAAGTAAGATAAAGGTGATGTAGCGCCCATCCGGAGCGCCACAAAAAAATGCACCTGTGATGATCCGCGGTGGGAAGGGGGAACCACCTTTGGCGCATTTTATCCGTGTCTTTTTGTCCCTCCACTAGTCGGACCCGTTCACAATCCTCGCAGTAGAAGGTAGTGGAATAGGATGTTCGTCGTTGGTCGGTCTAAAACAATAATTTCATAGATTATCTGTTACTAAAAGTTTCTCAAAAATCAAAATGGATTAAGGTGCTTAAACAACCATTATTACTACTAACTAATATCATGTCAATGGCATAATTTATAAAAAAACACTATATTTCCGTAGCATAATAAAATTGTACTACCATAACCACTACGAGGGTGGGAATATTAAATAACGAGAACAGCGAATGCTTAATACAATAATCTTATCAAGACAGACATTTTTCTGATCTTAATAATATTATTTTAGGTCTGAAGATATCTTATTAATTTGAAGTTAATACATAAACAAAATTTTGAACCACTACTTTGTTTCATGATTGATTAGGAAACTCTTATTAACTAAAACAAAATGCTAATCCTCTCCAGTTAAATAAGCTGAAAATGTCTTTGATCATAACATGAATAATTATCCAACCACCTCAACATGATTAAACAACTATAAATGTAATTATCCTTACGTGATCGATCATCGAGAACCGTTCAGATCGATTTGATCACAGATGTAATTAGGTATGATTCCATCTAAACATGGCTCTGCTTACCTGTATTTTGATTAATATTTGGGATCATTATTACTTACTCCTATTCGAATTAGCAACCAAAATCAAAAATAATAATCTTGTCGTAGTGCTACTATTAAATCAAAGATGGACGGTGGGTCGGCACCCAATCTAACGGTCGCTATGCAAAAATGCTTCAATCAGACATGTTTTTCTATATCAGTGTGGGTCCCAAGTCGGTGCTGGCTGTGGCCTACTCTTCACATTTTGACCATGAAAAAATTGAAAACCATTAAACGGTGTCTATTTAAGGCCTCTCGTTAAGAAAGTCTATAACGCATTCAACAAATTCTCATCTCCTCTGATCTCACTCTCTGAAATTCGCTCACTCTAAAAAATAATCTTTGAGGTTTAAAAATGGTGAAGATCACAGTTGGAAGCATTGGTGATTCTTTCAGTGTTGCGTCACTGAAAGCTTACTTGGCTGAATTCATTGCCACCCTTCTTTTTGTTTTTGCTGGTGTTGGTTCTGCCCTTGCTTACAGTAAGTGTTGACCCTTCCTTTTTCTTTTTCTTTTTGAAGATATTTATATGCACACACACCATTAACCCACGGGCAAAGGCGCGTACCAACAAAATCCCCTAGGCCCTGTGTGGTGGTACAGAAAAACAGCTTAACGCACCTCAATGCATGGGGAGCAAAAATGCCACAATCAAATCGAGAAATGGTGCTAAGAATGTAACTTATTTATTTAGAAGAATGTTGACAGCTAACAAAGTATATGCATGTATGCAGGCAAAGTCTCATCTGATGCCTCATTAGATGCTGCTGGTCTCCTTGCCATAGCCTTGGCACACGCATTCGCACTGTTTGTTGGGGTTTCAATGGCAGCCAATATTTCAGGTGGTCACTTAAACCCAGCTGTTACCTTTGGATTAGCTGTTGGAGGTCACATCACCGTTATTACTGGCCTCTTCTACTGGATTGCCCAATTACTCGGCTCCGTCGCAGCTTGTTTCCTCCTTAAGTTTGTCACTGATGCCAAGGTAATCAAACGACAGAAAATTTCTATGAGACAGATTCTGATGTTTTTTATCCCAACTTAACTTATGGTATCCTAACCCGCTTGTTAATTTCTGTAGGCCATCCCAACTCATGGTGTTGCATCTGGTGTGTCTGCCTTCGGCGGTGTCCTATTTGAGATCATCATCACCTTCGGATTAGTATACACTGTCTACGCCACCGCTGCTGATCCCCAGAAGAAATCTCTAGGAACAATTGCCCCAATTGCAATTGGTTTCATCGTTGGTGCCAACATTCTTGCCGCTGGTCCATTCAGTGGTGGATCAATGAACCCAGCTCGTTCATTTGGCCCTGCTGTGGCTAGCGGTAACTTTGACGGAAACTGGATTTACTGGGTCGGCCCACTTATTGGAGGAGGTCTTGCCGGTTTGATCTACGGTGATGTTTTCATTGGATCTTACTCTGCTCTCCCAGCAGCTGAAGACTACGCTTAAGAATAAGGTCTGTTTCTATTAGGATGATGAGTTTCAGGTTGGGGCTTGTTGGTTTGGTTATCTTCATTCAAAAGCAATAAGTGTACATATATCTGTACGTACTTTGTTTCTTCATTCTGAATTGAGTCAATCTCCATTTGTACTGCTTTTATGTTTGGATGTTTGTGTAAGCGATGCTTTAATTTCCTTTTAATTTGTGATGAATGAAAATTTTAGACTTGATGAAGTGTTTGGTATTTTTCTTGCAACAAAGTTTACATTTATTTTCTTGCATCAGTAGAATAGGATGTAACTGACAAGTAGCAACCACAATCCACAAGTGTTAAGAGACTCAAGACATGATACAAACGAGACATTAGTTTTTTTAATAGAAAAACAACCAGTTAGAAACAAAAACTACGCTAGAGAATAAGCAACTTGATCAAAAGCCAAGTTTGACATAAATCAATAAATGTGAAAGATTTCCCATTTTTGTTATGCCAACTCAGGGCTCAGAGGAGGACTGTTTGTGGTTGGAAGAGATAATCTTATCATATAACAATCCAGCTAATCCACCACCTATTAGAGGTCCCAACCAGTAAACCCAGTGGTTTTTAAAGTCATTGGTGATTATGGATGGTCCAAATGATCTGGCTGGGTTCATTGAACCACCTGTAAAAGGACCAACGGCCAAGATGTTAACACCAGCTATGAATCCTGTTACTATGGCTCCAATTATGCCGTCAGATGATCTTCTTTGCGGATCCCTGGATGCAAAGACTGTGTATACTAAGGTAAATGTTGCTACTCCTTCAATCAAAATGCCACCAAATACGGTCACCCTATCATCCAATCCATGTGTCGGTATTGCCTGTAGAAATAACCCAAAAATTTAATATCGCACCAGAACTTCATCGACTTGGTTCAGGCAAATTCTCTTCATCTATGGTAATTTACTATCACGAAATTCCACATACAGAAATGTTAATATTCGATCAAAATTACCTGTCCCGCTGTGACCAGCATGAGGAGTAAACATGCTAAGGTGGAACCCAGCAACTGAGTAATCAAGTGACGAATTCCAGTCAAAATGCTGAGTTTTCGTACAATAACAAATGCGAATGTGACTGCTGGATTTACATGGCTGCCCGGTGCAACATAAACAGCCACTGTAAAAGCAAATGCATGGGCCACTCCAACTGCTAACAAGTCTGTCTCTCTTGACTGTGCATCTGACGAGGTCATCAACTTACCTGCAAATGTGGCAGTTAATTTAATTTAAGAAGACAATCAGATAAAACTCTAAATTGTTAAAACTGGAATGATATAATGGAACTGAATTGTATTATGAAGTTACTGCAGCAAGGTTGATCTTGCATTGTGACCTTTGAGTAGGTACCGGTTATAGCCAAGTTCAAAGGTTCAATTCGTATTTTTGTTACCAAACAAGAAAAAGAAAAGAAAAAAGAGATAAAAAGTATACCAGCAGAGATGGCTGATCCGACACCAACGAAGACGAAAATGAAAGAAGAGATGAACTCAGAAAGATAAGACCTAAGAGATGGAGGACTAAACAACTCTTCCATTAGATCAAGCGTCTTTGAACCTACACGTAAGAAGGATGATACTCTCATCCTTACCATCCCATGCATCTCCCTAGCTATCTCTTCTAACAAATTCACAACGTATTCGATCAAATGATTCTCTTTATGATTCTCTTTTGGCTTGTACGCAGATATAAACACTAATAACCGTGCATAACTACCCACGAAGTGGACAGTGAAAAGTAGATGCGTGTTGCTTTGATTTTGATGACAGTGGACAGGTAATATTCTTCCACATCTTTCAGTTTCGTGTGGAGCCCCATGAAAAACAACCCTCTAAGTGCATCTCCAACGAGACATTCAAATGGTCTTAAATATAAAGCCACATTTTCAATGATTCAACGAAAAAAATTGCCTCCAACGGGAACGTGATTTGAAAAAGTGAAGATACCGCGTGTGGTAGTCATGTATACGGGTATTCATATTGCAGTCTAAGTGAAGCTATTTTTCCGAAGATTATTCGAGGTAATTCTGATCTCAAATGTTCCGTTTTTATCCATGTTTGTTTTTTAGTGAACAATGTTTGGTACGCTGTTTTTATCCATATTTGTTTTTTAGTGAACAATGTTTGATACGGATAAACCAGAGAATATGATAGAACAATCGGAGTCGACAAACAAAGATAAAGAAACAAAAGAAGAAATACTCCACTCGCATAGGTCACAACTTGAGGTAGACAAGTTCAATAATTTTGGTTTATGGAGAACAAGTGTAATGGATGCTCTTGGTCATCTAGACCTAGAGGAAGCTCTAGAAGGTCGGCCAACGAAGATGTCTGACAAGCAGTGGAACAAAATGAATAAATTATGTGTAGATTCGATTCGAAAGTGTTTAGCAACGACAGTAAGAGATAATTATCAGCATGAGACTTCAGCTAAGGATTTCTGGGAAAAGCTAGAGAAAAAATACCTTGTGAAGAACGTGGCCAATATAGGATACATCTTAAGAGAAATTTGTACAGTTATAACATGAAAAAATGTGCAACTCTGACAAAGCACGTAGATTCATATAATAAACTTCTTGCTGGGTTGATAAACTATGATGAGAAAATCGAGGACGAGGAACAAGCTTTGTGTCTGATAAACTCTCTTCTTGAAAGGTATGAACCCGTGTTTAAGGTTTTAATGCACGGTAAAAATAAAATTGACATATGATGAGGTCACTACAGCATTGCGTAGTGAGGAATTCAGTAAGATGGATCGTGAAGGCCTTGCAAGTGAAACTTGTTAGAGCACTGCTCGGTCGAACTCGCAAGCGTTGCTATCTCAAGCTTGTCTGTCAAGTTAGATGATCAAAACTATAAGTCTTGATTTCTAGTCTACTTATAGCTATGTCTCGGATTATGATAGAATGTGTAGTTGATTTTTAGACTTCACGGCGTTCATCGATTGAAGACGAAGATCTAATGAGGAGAGCTTGGAGTAACTTCATCAACAAAAGGTATGTGGAGACTATACCACACCTTATGCTATCAAACCCTGATTTGAAGACTATATGAGGGAGAACTCTAGCAACTGGGAAACCTAATCCCCACACCTTATGTGTAATACTAGTTGCGACTATAGTCGATTCTCTTTTAAACTAGGTTTTTCTAAAACCATTATAGGTTAACGACTTAAAGACTTTATTGGGATTCTGAAGCCAGACCCAACTATTTTCTATGTAGTTGCGTGTTTTAATCTTACTTTGTTCAATCGTATTGAGCACTATCTTCTCTAAGATTTGCTCGAGATTTAATCTCCGTTAGGTAAGATAAAAAATAATCACAAATCTCTTCGTCTCATTCTTTGTGATTCCACAATATCTTATTACGCTACCATACGGTTAAGTTATTGTGAGGTCATTGATAATATTAGGATGTTCTTCGGGAATATAAGTCCGATATATCAATTGGTTCATGTTCACCTTGATTTATCAAAAGACGGAATAAAAATCGTAGGTATTTCTGTGCAGACAGATTTATATATTTAATAGACTTTTCCGTGTGAGACAGATTTGTTTATCAAGTCTTCGACTTTGGGTCGTAGCAACTCTTAGTTGTGGGTGAGATCGGCTAAGGGAATCAAGTGCGTAGAGTCCTGCTGGGATTCACAGACGTAAGGAACACGACTGTACCTTGATCAGTGTGAGATTGGTTAGGGCTCAACTACATTCCAGTCCGAAGTTAACTTGTAGTAGGCTAGAGTCTGTAGCGGATTAATACAGTGTGGTGTTCAAATCTGGACTAGGTCCCGAGGTTTTTCTGCATTTGCGGTTTCTTCGTTAACAAATTCTGGTGTTTGTGTTATTTGTTTTCCGCATTATATTTGTTTATATAATTGAAATATCACAGGTTGTGCGTAGTTCAATCAATTAGATAATCCAACCTTTGGTTGGTCATATAAATTGATTGACACTTGAACATTGGTCTTTGGTACCGTTCAAGTTGTTTCTCATAATAATCAGGCTCGCGGATTTCTATCTGATTGATTTGTTGATTACATTGAGAAACAGAGATATAACTCTTGGATGTATTTTCCTTGATTGAGTCTGACTGTCTAGTTGATTCTCTTGGAAATATATTGGAGATAGTCCATACAGATTTACAAAACAAAATATCCGGTGTGGTTGTTAGACCCCCGCTTTTTCAGTATATTTATAACAGTAATCCAACTTCTATTCATTGGATTACGAAAACTAATAATAATTTGGGTGCTGGATTTTCACTTCCTCCAGGTAGGTTCTATAAAAGAAACATCAAACATGACATCCATTAGTTTATTAACATAGGTGATAATTTGGATTGAACTTTAACTAATATTTCGCATAACTATTTTGAATGGACACCAACACAAATGCTCTTATCACCACCAACACCTCCACCCTCACTAATATAAAAAAATCTATTACCATCACCTTTAGAGCATTATCATCCAACGCATGTAATATACTAGGATGCGAATATAACCAAATGAGAGAAACAACAAACACGTTTGTTTGGCTTGCTGTAACAAGTTTCAACCCCATTAGTAACATACCCGGTAGTAATTTCAAACTTATATATTGAGCAAACTTATCATTTCCTCCGAATCTATATAACCTCTAAAAATAAATGCTTGAAGATCAAAATTTTCTTAAACTTGATCAGTTTGTTTCATCTATTGATAGACGCATTTATGTGTCTATTTTGATCTCGATTTTCTATATTGTTAGTATCCATTTTTGTACTTATTTTGGTATTTTATGTCCTTGTAGGTATTTTTGGAGTATGTCACAATATGACTGTTAAACTCAGCTGAGGGGTCTTCTTCTAGTAATTCTTATGGGTGCCTTACTTAAATTCTTTTGTTAATTGATTTGTTAGTAGTCAATCAGTCAGATTGCGACACGTGTGTCCAATCCGTTGGGTCTTAGCTGAGTTCGATTATTGGTATTAAATGTGTAAGAAGAGAGTATTATCTCTTCAGTGAAGAAGTCAACAAAAAACCATGTGAGGCTGAGTTCTTTTCAGAACCATATTGGCTCGATTCCTTGTGGATCTGAGATTTATCCTTCCATTTTTTATCAATTTCCATTTCATTGGTTATTAGTTGTTGTTATATCACAACAATTGGTATTCAGAGCCGTTTCGATTTAGCTCAAATTACTCCAAATTTTTTTTCATCATGAAATTAAAAGAAGTTGAATCAGATATGGAGAAACTCAGAGGTTCTCAATATCAGATTAAATCTGAGCTGACGGATCTGCACGGTAAATTTGATACGATGAGCTCGAAATATGATACACTGCTGAAGCTGTTTGAGCGACGTCAAACTCAACCAAATCCTGAGAAAGCCAGTGGTTCTCACAATGAAACTAATACTGATAATAATTTCTTTCATACCCAACAACAATATTTTCATCATCAACATCACAGGGTCCCTAAACTAGATTTTCCAAGATTCGATGGAGATAACCCAGGGGGCTGGATTCAGAAAAGCGAAAGATACTTTCACCTCAACAATATTGAGGAACATCTGAAAGTGAATATTGCTGCAATCTACTTAGAAGGTAAAGCGGAGAAATGGTTTTTAAATTTTCAAGTCAATAGACCTCGTATTACCTGGTCCGATTTAGTTCTTCATTTATGTGCTCGATTTGAAAATCCGATTGAAGAAAATTTCGTGGGTAGTTTTAATAAACTAATTCAAAGCTCAACCGTGGATGATTATTATGAGGATTTTGAATCATTGAAAGCTTTAATGCTTAACATGAATCCTTCTCTTACCGAGACTTAGTTTGTCATGAGTTTTCTTAGTGGTCTCAAAGAGGAAATTGGTAAATCCGTTTCAATGTTTCAACCAACTACACTTTATGAGGATTTTTCCCTTGCTAGACTACAAGAGCAGAAAGTTAACCTTGCTGTCTCAGCTACCAATCCATTTACTAGATCCTTTACCAATTCATTTAACTCTAATAGGCAGTTCTCATTCCCATCTTTTCCACCTAAGCCTATTCTAACTTCACCTAAGTCAGCTCCTACCACTCCAAAGTTTAATTTCACCCCTACTCCAAAAACCACAAATACTTCTCCTACAATTAAGCGCCTATCTCAAGAAGAAATGAACAGAAGGAGAGCTCAGGGGTTGTGTTATAACTGTGATAAGGTGTACAAACAGGGCCACTTTTGCAAGGGTAAACAAAAGATTTTTATGCTTCAGGTTGACAATGCTGACTCCACAGAAACTGAAGAGGAGGAGGAAGTTTTTGAGGAAGCAACTGAATCTCCAATGCAATATGATATTGAGGTTTCTTTACATGCTCTCACATGCAGTGCTACTGGTGACACCATCAGGATTCCAGGTCTGGTCCTTAAGATAAAGGTATCCGTTCTCATTGATTCTGGTAGTACCACAAGTTTTATTGATAGCACTTTAGATGCTTCTCTCAAATTACCTGTTGAGCATACTCCTTCCATGCTAGTCACAGTTGCCAATGGAGAACAAACTGTAAGTATTGGGATATGTTCTAACATCCAATAGAGTATGCAGGGTCACAACTTTGTTGAAAATATAAGACTGCTGCCCTTGGGTAGGTGTGATATTATATTAGGTGCAGATTGGTTGAGAACAATAGGTGATGTCCTCTTCAATTTCTCTAAGTTAAGCATTTCTTTCAAGTACCATAACAAAAACATTACATTACAAGGTTGTTTGTGGATGAAAACTATTTCTGCCGGTTTTGGTAAATTTGTGTGTGGATGAGAAACGAGTCTAGACCCTAAACAATATACTGCACGAGAGTACTTTTGATTCGAGAGATCAATCTGTACAATCCTGGCCTAAACCAAGAAATGGCCGTTCCAGGTTTGCTTGGGTCACAAAGTGAAGTAGAAGGGTTGGTCTTAGGGAGGAAAGCGAAGAAAGTGGTGAGATCAGAATAGTTGATTCTTAAGGTGTGGTTGTTTACGACTTGTATCAGAAAGTAGAACTGGCTAGCAGGATGGAAAGCTAGCCGGTGATTTCTGGAGACTGTGTTGTTCTCTGACCAAAACTTATTGTTTGGTGGAAATAGGTGAGACCTATTTATACAATTCGCAACAAAACGTACCCTGGTCTCGTAGGAAGTGAAAACGAGTGAGTGGTGGAAGACTGGAGTAACGTGTAACCGTCAGACATTATGCTTCCATGATGAGGGAAGTGAATCGTGTATCCGTAAGTCATTACGCTTCCATGATGAAGGAAATGAATTATTTACACCGTTACTTTTACCGCCAGTCCTACTTCATGACACTCTCTTGTAACGGACGCATTGCACGCAACGTGTTGTAAACCGCCAGACCAATACCCTGATGGGTATCCCCCAGTTTGTTACATGTTTGATGTCTCGGGTGTTTTCGTGTAAAACATGCAGCAGGTTTCTATGCGTGGCAAGTCAAAGTCAAGATACTTTGCCACAGGAGAATAACATATGATGCTACTAGGCTTGCCTTGATCGGCCGCCTAAAACTTGCCACAGGTCCATCATCTTGGCTTCGAACTTGAATGTCCGAGATTACATCTCATGAGGAAAAGTAGTCGTTCATTATGGCCGCATCTTGTTGTATAACTGTTTAAGGTGAAAACTGTTTCTACTGGTCTTGGTAAACTTGGGTGTGTTGATGAGAAGCGAATTCAAACCCTAAACAATGCATTGCACGGGAGTACGTTTAGATTCGAGAGATCAATTTGTAAGACTCTGGCCTAAACCAATAAATGGTCGTTCCAGGTTCAATTCAATCACAAGGTGAAGGATAAGGTTTGATCTTAGGGAGGGATGCGAAGAAGGTGTTAGAGATTATGAAGGTGTTGGCTGTTTATGACTTGTATCAGAATGTCGAACTGGCTTGCATTATGTAAGCTATCAGTTCTGGGTGTTTTTCTGGATACTGTGTTGACAACACTTGTGTTGTTCGTCTTGTTCGGAAATAGGTTGGAGAACCTATTTATACAAGTCATTTGAGTGCAATCCTCATCTCGTAGAAAGTGGAGGAAGTTGAGTGATGGAGTAGTGGGGTCGTGTAGGTGATTGTCATATGATCACGCCTTTTCCCACTTCCCTCATCATCGTTAATCTTCCATGCTTCCTGACACGTTCTCGTAATGGGCGCGCTGCATGCCGCACGCTGTAAACCGCCAGACCAATACCCCAGTAAGTATCCCCCAGTTTGTGACATGTTTGATGTCTCGAATGAGTGCGATTAGGTTAAATAACTAAGTTATTTAAGGAATTGATATTCATGAAATATCGTGTATGCTCGATGCATGTAATGCATCGCTTTTAAGCAAGCATCTCAAAACAATCGATATGTATGAAGCATCGTTGTTTTAAAACTTGATTGAACAAGTCGCGGATTAAGCGTCTTAAAATGGCGGCATGTCCAACCATCTTCGAGTGATCATTTGGAGGCCGCATGGGCGGGCCACCATCTGGTTGATCATTTCCTGTGGCAGAGTGGCGGACAATAATCATTGAGACGCTTCATTGATCGCCTAATTTTAATCCAAGCCGTCCGACCAAGCTGGCAAAGTTGGACGGACAAGATGATTTACGACACATATTTGCTGCCTTTGGTGGATTTTAGGGTTTTTTAGAGGTGCGCAACATCCCCTCTTTGGCTTAATCGAATCCAAGCATGGGAACTAATTTTGGAGGGACCGACCAGGCATGCGTGGAGACGGCCCGCAGCGTGCATGTCTACACCTCTCGGTCCCACAAAGATTCGATCTATGCCACTCAATTTGACCGACAAAGATGAGTGCTCGTGATCGATTTGCGACAAAAATACATTGCCGCAAAGGTTTAAAAGCCTTGTGGCATGCCACCTTTTGGCGTGCGTTTCGATGCGCCGAGCCCTAGTCTGCATAGGCCGGCCAATCACACGCAAAGGTGGGCCCACGGTGATCACGTTGACATCCTTGGGACCTCTTGAGTCTATATCTACACCCTCCGTTTAGGCTGGCGAAGATGGATGGTCATGATCGAACTACGACAGATGTGCATTGCCGCAAACCCTAATTAGGGTTTTGAATCAGTCACGCACACGTGACTTTGGCCAAGCGGTTTGGCACGTCGTGATCTTCCTCTTGGGTGATCGATCAAGTGGGGCCTATGTTGGGCTGACGGTGAACGCATGTGCACCTTCCTGATGGTCCTAAATACGATCTAAGCCACCCAAATAGGCTGGCTAAGTTGGATGGTTGTGATCGATTTAAGACACTAGTGGACTTCCGCGACCCTTAGAAGCATCACGCATGTCATGGTTCGAGCAAACGTTTCATTGCTCCACGGCCTTGCCGCGAGAAACCGATTGGGTGAAGGAAAAGTGGTCCCGCCAACGTGTACGTTAGCGCTTCCCTGATCATTCATGGGATGATCTAATCCGTCCAACCATGCTGGCGAAGTTGGACGATTGCGATAGTTTTTAGACTTCCCTGGACAGTCTATGCTCATCGAGCTTCTCCCAAAACAACACGGCCACCCTGCTTTGGGTAGGCGTTTTAACGGCGCCGGGAGATGTATGTGTGGTGTTCGACCGGCTAGGGAACTCATGGGCCCGCTGGTGCTCACTATGGTGATTGCCTAGTTATGCTAGGAATAGGCCATGCTTACTAAATCGCGCGGCTAAACTGTGTGGTCGTGATTGTTTCTGAGACTGGAATTAACAGTCTAGACTTCCTTTAAAAATAAATGTATGTTCAGTCACGCTAACTTTTATTAAAAGTGTGTGAACGCGTTGATCTCTTTGTCAAAGAGATGTAACTTGTATGAGTATTTTTGCGCAGATCCCAATACTAGCACTTCGGGAGATTCATGTTACTCTGCTGAGAGTGAGCATTGATCGTCATATCATGTCAGTATTGAGAGTTCGGCTGAGAACATAGCATGGAAAAATACCAGGCATACAATGCATTAAATGGATAATGCTACTAGGAAAATTCATAGAATATTCGGGATTGTTGCACCATTCTGAATGAATTCCATACACATTGAATTACTCAATGAGTGAAGAGGTTTTTTGCACTCATCACTTCTTAAATGGCTTTATACTCAGGCAGGGCGTCAGCGTATTAAATACATGGTTTTACAATTTTATCCCTATTCGAAAAACCACCATCAACAATAGCTAAGTGGCGTCATTGGCATAGTAACGCCTGGTGGAGCCATATCATAACGGCATGCTAGTGGCATGCCAGTGGACGTGGCATAGCGACATGCTAGTAGCCGTGGCATGCCAGTGGCCGCGGCATAACGACATGATAGTAACCGTGGCATGGCGGCATGCTAGTACCTATGGCATGATGGCATGCCAGTGGCCGTGGCATAACGACATGCTAGTAGCCGTGGCATGGTGGCATGCCAGTGGCCGTGGAATAACGACATGCTAGTAGTTGTGGCATGGTGGCATGCTAATAGCTGTGGCATGGTGGCATGCCATTGGCCGTGGCATAGCGACATGCTAGTAGCTGTGGAATGGTGGCATGCCAGTGGCTGTGGCATAGCAGCATGTCAGTGGCATGGCCACGTCCGTAGTGTTGTAGCATGGCCAAGGTTAAGATTTGGCTCCGTGACTAAATTTAAGGCTTGGCAGCATGGCCAAAGCTAGGGCTTCGCGGCGTGGCCAAGGTTAGGGTTTGGCACTGTGGCCGAAATTAGACGCCGTGGCCAAACTGGGATTTGATGTCTTTGCCAAAGTTTAGGGTTTGGAGGCATGGTCGCTCAAAATTTTCCACAAGCCTGTTAGTTTGGTGGCGAACTTGGATGGCTGAGATTGCATCTCAGAAGGAAAGGTAGCCATCGATCATGGCTACATTTAATTGGCAGTGACACCTTTAACTTGCGCTAACGGTATTGCGACATGGCATGGATGGCATGGCTCGTGCGTGCCTTTAGCACGGTTGCGTGGGTAGCCATAGCCAATGAAATTTTGGCACGTTGGTGTGGGAATCTTGCCTAAATTAAGGTTTAGCTTTTCGAAACCCGAATTAGCCTATATGGCACGTCGCATGGGGTGAGTGGCCATGTTTGACGCGTTTGGCATCTGCATCTGGCATGTGTGCCTGGTATGTGCGTTTGGTACGTTTGGCATGCTGCTTGGAATGCTGGTGCATTTTTGGGAAGCCAATTGGCTTTGCGGCCATCTGGCGCGATTTCTTACTTTTCAACACTATGGCGAGTTTAAAGTAACCTGATTGGTTAATGCAAGAGGGCCAGCCAGGCATGAGAGTGGCTATACTTCTGTGTGAGTTTGGAGGATTTAAAGTGACCTGATTGGTTGATGGGAAGTGGGGCCGTCAAGTTGTGGCCACACTTCCAGTGCACTGTGGCGGATTTAATCGCTTAGTTTGGCTAAGCATAGTTTTTCTACCAATGGGGTCTAGTGTACTGCGCGGGGCGCAAAACCCTAATTTTGCAAATTAGTTGGGTTTACGAGTTTTTTATGAGTTATCACAATAATTGGATGGATTTTGTATGCTGCCATAAAAATCCTTATCTACAGAATGCAGTGTGCTTTCCGTCTAAGCATTTCGTGCAATGGCCTTAACTTTGGTACTTGGAGGTTCATGCTACTCCGCTGCGAGTGAACACAAATCCGTCATGCCATACCGATATTAAGGGTTCTGCCGGGGAACATAGCACATGAAAGTACTCAGTGAGTCTTGTATTGGCGAGGTGTCGAAATTTACAGAGTGTTTGGGATGGTTGCTATATTCGCCAGTCTGGATAAATTTCATATAAATATATTGAATGGATCAATAAATACGCTGGTGGAGAGTTTAGCACTCACGGCACCGTTTCCTTGCAGAGTGACGTCAGATGCAAGGTTTTACGATTTTAACCCTAAGCTAAAAACCACCATCAACATTAAGTCCGCTGCTTAGCACGTAACAGTGGCATTGTTGCGGGGTAAGCATGAGATGGTGACGGACGAGAGTAAAATCGAAAGAGAAAGACGTGAAGAGATTGCCAAGGAAATTTAACTAACCTTTGGTGGAAGGCATGAGGAATCTGTGATCCTTGTGTTGGCGGCTTTTGTATAAATTCGTCTTGGCCATGGGATGTGCCACTAGTGCGGCATCTTTGGCTACTAGTTGAGGAATGGTTCATGGCGCTACTGGCTAGGGAATTGGTTAGGACGCGGTTGGAGTTGGCTTGGGCTGCGGATGGCACTTGTCAGGAGCGGAAAAGTTGGCGCTGAGAAGGATGCAGGTGCATCGTCTATCGAGCAGAAAAGCTAGCGCTGGGAGGATGCAGGCTGTTGGTGCTGGCTAGGGTGTGGAGCCGTTGGCGTTGGATTGGCTTGGTCGTGATGCTGCTGTCTTGGCCGCGGAGATGATGATGGCTTTGGCGTGGAGCCGTTGGCGCTGGCTTGGTTGTGGGGCTGTTGGATTGGGTTGGCGCGAGATGTTGGCGCTGGGTTGGCCGTCTTCTTGCATGGTTGATGCCTCTGTGGAAAGGAGAGTACATTCCAGGTACGCGTCCACGCCAGGGTTCCGAGCTAGGAAACGTATTCCTCCTTTGAATGTTTAACAGTTTTTTTTATCTTCATTAAGGTTTCGACGAGATTTCATTGAGGCTGATTTTTCGGCTATCATGTAGGCTCATCGCGTTTGCTCAGCATCCGTTTCTCTCTAGGGCTTCTGCAGTATATATGCTGGTGAAACTGCATCGTCTTTCCCAGTTCAAGGCAGAGATTTCTCTTGTTGAATCCATATTTCTTTCATCATGTCGAGCAGAAGTGAATCATCCTCGAGCAAGCTAGATTCTTCAGTCAAGCGCAGGCGGTCTGAATCTTACAACAATTCCCCCATCCGGATTATTCGAGGCAAGAAGATCATACCGGTATGCTTTCGTTAACCAATAGATATTTGTTTATTATTGCTGGCGAGTGACGAATGAAGACTTTCTTTTACGCAGAGATATCCAATTGAGACATGTATGACCGTCGTTGATGATAATGATCTGACCGCCCCCTTTCTTCGAACCCGAGCACACCGACCGCTGATGATCTGGAAAATACTGATTTGGGTATCTCTTGCAATGAATATCCCAATGTAGGCTTGTCATTTGAAATCCGCATGAAGTGTTTATCTTCTAGCTACCGAAACATCGGTAAATTCTTAGTGTGAAAGGAATTCGTGACTCTGTATACGAAAATATGGAGAAGATATGGCCATATTGCCACCAAAATCGTGGTGAAGCATTGTTCGTCGGCTTTGGTTACCACGGTGAATTGTCTTCTGCCTATGATTGTTGAAATGGAAGGAACATCCATCCGCGACGTCACAGAATCAACTATTGAAAGGTGGGAAAACATGGTGTCTACCTGTGAATCCCTTGAGTTTAATATAAGTTGGCTGTGGCATCGCCTTGACATTGAAGTTTGACAGAGCCAGTATTCTTGCTAACGTCGTTCCTGCCGCAAAAGCCATTTTGGAAGAGGATAAGGCTCTGGCCGTGGAATCCCAAAATGTGGGAAAGGTTATTCAGGACTTGAAGAGTAGGACTGGAAGATACCAAAACAGGTTGAAGATGATGCTTTCAAGGAATTTAAATCTATTGGACGGGCTTTTCTGAGTTATGTAGTTGTGAGACGCCTGGTTTTCTTTCTGGTCTCGAACATATGTATTTTTTTTGTACTGGTTTTTGGAGAAATAAGATAATTTTCATTAATATGCTTTGACTAAATGAAATTTGATAACTGGGATGTGAAGGAAACAGAAAAATGCCTGGCTATCCGTGCTATGAGACGGCGAGAGGTGGGGTAAAGGTTAGGCGTAATATGCCTTGAGCCATTTTCCATCGATGAATGTTTCCAATCTGCCTCCATCTTTCTTGACAACCTTGTAGTATCCACTGCTATATTCTTTGGTGACCACATAAGGCCCTTCCCATTTTGGGGAGAATTTTGGTGCTGACATGTCTTGTTGGATGTGTTTGGTGGTATTCAACACCAGATTCCCTACTTGAAAAACTTGAGGTTTCACAGCTTTGTCGTATGCTCGGGAAATTCTATTTATGTATGCTTGTGCGCGATCCTATGCTTTAGCTCTTATGGAATCCAAAGTGTCTAGCTCCGCTACCCTGGAATTTGCTGTTTCGGCTTCGTACCATTGAAATCCGCTTGCTTTGACAATCCTAGCCGATGGGATTTTAATTTCTGCCGGGAAAATGGCGTCTCACCGTAGACGAGGGAATAGGGGGAGGCGCCAGTAGAGCTCCTTGGTGATGTCCGATATTCCCAAAGAGTCATTGGAAGTTGTTCGTGCCATGTCCGAGGGTTATCGTGCACTGTCCGGCTGAGGATTCGAATTAGAGTCTTGTTGGTGCTTTCATCCTGCCCATTCCCTTGGGGGTAGTAAATAATGGAGAAGACTTGTTTAATTCCATATGCTTCAATTAACTCCCGTACCTGCTTGTTGGCAAAAGGGGTGCCTTTGTCGGTGATGATGTGCTTGGGCACGCCAAAACGATAAATGATATATTCCTTAATGAACGCTGCAATTGTGGCTCCAGTATTCCCTCGTAAAGGGATGGCTTCGACCCATTTGGTGAAATACTCCGTTGCGGTTATTATATACTCATGATGTTTTGATGACGGAGGATTGATTTTTCCAATGATGTCGAGTCCTCAGCTATAAAACGGCCATGGACTACTTACCAAATGCAGAGGAGTAGAGGGTGCGTGGATAAGATTTCCATGAATTTGACATTTGTGGCATATTTGAACAAAATCAGACGCATCGTCTTCCATGGTCGGCCAGTAGTATCGCTCTTGTATTTGGAGAAACAACTTCTTTTTCCCTTGGTGCTCAGCCTTCGTGCATTTGTTTCAGCATGATTGGGATTTCTGCTTCGTCCAGAAATCGTAAAAAATATCCTCCAAAACTTTTTCGATACAAGATTCCTTCATGAAATATGAATCTCTTGGATCTTTGTTTCATCTTGGTTTCGTTTTTCTTGCTTGCAGGGAGTATATCGTCGCGAAGATAACTAATGTACGGCTTTTGTCAGTCTCCAGCATGGTCAACAGAAAAAACTTCCAATTGGTGCGGCGGTGCTTGGCAATTGGAGCAAGATCCTTGGAGCAATCGAGATTGAGTCTCCATTTCTGGCCAGTAGTAGCCAAGGCGTTGCAGGCGACGATAAAGTGTTACCACCAACATTTGTCCGCAAATTTCGCTATGAATACGGTTAAGCTGTTGTTGTGCCTCTTCGTCTCCGAGGCATCTTGACAGGGAACCATCTGAGTTCCGGTGGTACAACATCCCATGAAGCATGAAGGAGTTTTGCAAGGTCTTGAGACTGACCTTTCCTTGGGAGAGCGAGCTGTTTAGCTCTTGGATAATCGGTGTTCTCCAGTCATTGTCTTCAGTCTCCTCAGGTTGCGA
Organism: Papaver somniferum; assembly: GCF_003573695.1. Classification (NCBI taxonomy): domain Eukaryota; kingdom Viridiplantae; phylum Streptophyta; class Magnoliopsida; order Ranunculales; family Papaveraceae; genus Papaver; species Papaver somniferum. Next base: position 105,463,301 of record NC_039365.1, read on the forward strand.
GAGCCATGTCGAAGTTATGGTTCGTATCTTCACTGTTAGGGTTTCCTCTAAACCTTCGAACTGCAGCTTCGATGCTAACGTGGCTAGGTAATCAACATGTTTGTTGCTGTCGCGGCCAACATGTGTTATGGTCGCATCGGCGAAGTAATTTAGCAGCCTTTGTGCCTCGGATCTATATGGGGCCAATGTCACTTCCTTCAGTGTGTACACTCCATTCATCTGGTTGACCAGTAATTTAGAATCACCTCTTATTTCCAGACGCGTGGCTCCGGCTTGTTTGGCTAATGACAATCCTATGAGAAAGGCCTCATATTCTGCTGAATTGTTGGTTCAATGAAAGTCTAGCTTAAAGGAATGCGAGAAGACTTCACCCGTTGGGGATACTAAAACCACGCCTGCTCCTCCGGTATTATTGCTAGGGGTGGAAGAGCCATCAAAAAACAATAGCCACACTTCTTTTTTGACAAAAAAGATTTCCAGAAAATCTCCAGGAAGGTCCTCATGTAGCGCTGTGGTGCTCTTTCCTGGGAAAGCTGCTAGCAAATCCGCAACCGCTTGTCCTTTAATAGCTCTTGGGGAAGCACATGTTATATCAAACTATGACATTTGGAGGAGCCATTTGGCTGGCCTTCCTATCAGGTCCATTTTTGAAAGCAGGAACTTCACAGGATCAGACTTAGATATCAGCACCACTTTGTTTGAGAGCAGATAATGCTTAAACTTTTGGATGGAGTGAATCAGGGCTAGGCACGCTTTTTCTGCTTTGGGATATCCGAGTTCGGCATCTCTCAAAGTTCGACTGAAGTAGTATATAGGGTGCTCAATTCCTTCGTCATCTTCTTGGGCGAGAAGAGCTCCAACAGCAGTGTCACTGAAGGCAGTGTAGAGGCATAACGGTCTTCCTTGTATCGGGGATTTCATGATGGCTGGGGATGACAATATTTGTTGAATCTTCCGAAACGCCTCTTGTTGTAGTGCGTCCCAGAAGAAGCTTGCTCCCTTTTTCAGCAAGGGGGTAAATGAAGCGACAAGCTGAGCTAAACCCGGTATAAAACGCCGAATGTAGTTTACCTTACTCATGAAGCTCTGGATCTCTTTCACGGTCCGCGGGGGCGGCATCGTGAGGATGGCTCGGGTTTTGACTGGATCGAATTTGATTCCCTCGGCGGTGACCTGGAAACCTAGGAATTTTCCCGAAGAAATACCAAAGGCACACTTCAACGGGTTCATCTTCAGTTTGTATTCGCGACACCTTTCAAACACCTGTCGCAACACCTTTGTATGAGCCGCCCGAGTTTTTGATTTAACCATTATGTCATGTACATAATCTTCAACTTGCTTGTGCATCATGTCATGGAAAATAGTGGTCATGGCGTGTTGGTAGGTGGCGCCGGAATTTTTCAAGCCGAAAGGCATCACAGTATAGTAAAAGTTTCTGAGAGGAGTTCGAAAAGCTGTTTTACTTGCGTCGTGCTCGTACATCTTTATTTGATTGTAACCGTTATATCCGTCCATAAAAGAGAACATACCGTGTCCACTGGTGGCGTCTACCAGCATGTCAATATTTGGAAGAGGAAAATCGTCCTTGGGGTAGCATTTGTTTAGGTCCCTAAAATCAACACATCATCTGATTTGGACGCTCTTCTCCTTCACTGAAACCACGTTGGCCAACCATGTGGGATGGTGGATGGGTTTGATGAAACCGGCGGCTAGCAGTTTTTGAATCTCTATGTTGATCTGTTCCTCCACATCGTGTCTGAACTGTCTCGGAGATTGTTTGACTGGTTTGGATTCGGGTATTATATGTAGATGATGAGTGACCAGCTTCTCATCCAAACCAGGCATTTCCTCGTATGTCCATGCGAACACATCTTGATATTCCCCACAAGTTTTGCGCGCTCGTCATCACATAGAGCCGAGCTGATTGAGACAGGCCGCGGATATTCCTCGCTTCCGATGTTGACATCTTCAAGTTCATCCGTGGTGGAGTTGGTTCAGTCTTGTAGTTGTCGAGGTGCATCTGGCACCTACTCTTGTGGCTTGCTGTTGTGATTGCATTCTACTGAGCGTAGAAACTGGGTGGTAGTCTCCCCTGTTAATTTCTAACAGCGGCGTTGATATACGGTTTTCCCTTTTTCATCACGACTTGCGATAAAAGACCGCTCCCGCTTGACATGAGAATGAGCCAGATCTCCGCTTGACGAGGGAAAACTGGCGTGTTTTTCCTTTGGAGGGATTGCGTGAGATCGAGCTTCTTTGTGAAATGATGTGAGCATGTCCTCCTCTTAGATTGACGCCCATGTCGATAGTGGAGTGTAGTGAACCTTGCCTGCTGGACCCCGCGAATATTTCTTTGGTTCGAACATCTCCATACCACATATTGGTGCATAAGGAGATAATGATGCGGGGATGCGGATGACTTCTCCGTTCAACATGGTCTTCAGGCACTGGTGATATGTCGAAGGAATGATCTTGTTGTCATGGAGCCACGGTCTTCCCAGTATCATGTGGTAGTCTGGCTCTTTTTTTATTACTTCGAACTTCACCTTTGACTAGACTGGTCCCACTGAAAAATTTAGGTTGATGTATCCATACGTGCTGGTTTGGTTTCCTTCGAAATCTATCATCATGGTAGGCTGCCGTACGACTTTGGTCGGCCGCACCTTGGCTGTCCTGAGCGTTCTAAGGGTAATGACATTGGAGGACGATCCTGTGTCTATGAGGGCCCTTTTGAACTCCACATGCTTGATGTGGGCAGTGACGTGTAGAGCCCGGTTATGTCCTTCTTCTTCCATCATGTCGTCTTCAGTAAATGTTACATTTTTGACAGACACCTCTGATATCCTTGAAGTTTCTTGGCGTAAAGGAACCAAACACGCGTCTAGGGCTATTTGATTTATAGCATCAAATGTTTCTGCTCGCTGGTGTTTTGAAAGGTTTAGAAGTTCACACAAGTTTTCCACCAACGCGGTTGCCTCCTGGTCTACCGGTTTCTGATTGGTGGTGAAGTTGTTAACTTGAGAGCGATCATCCGATACTTTAGTCCCCAGTCTTGGAGTTTCCGGGATGGGAGAATCACTCAGATTCAATGCCAGGCTGATAAGAAAGTTGAGTATGCTATTTATCGTTTCCTTCATCAGGTCCATGTTCCTTGCATAGATCTTCTGAACCCGTGCCAATTCGTCCAACCTTGGAATTTCCCCATCGGTTGCGCCATTAGGTGTCGTGTTGGGAGAGTGAACATCGCCATTCTCCAGAGTCCGAGCGGAGTTTGGGATCATGGATTCAACTATAAGACCAACCATCTTCTGATAATTGGGGTCGAAAAGTGAAATTGGGGATTGAAAATTGATATTACAACCGAGAGATTAATCTCCCACTATGGTCGCCAATTGTTTGCGGGTGAAAACTGTTTCTGCCGATTTTGGTAAATTTGTGTGTGGATGAGAAACGAGTCTAGACCCTAAACAATGTACTGCACGGGAGTACTTTTGATTCGAGAGATCAATCTGTACATCCTGGCCTAAACTAAGAAATGGTCGTTCCAGGCTTGCTTCGGTCACAAAGTGAAGGAGAAGGGTTGGTCTTAGGGAGGGAAGCAAAAAAAGTGTTGAGACCAGAATAGTTGATTCTGAAGGTGTGGTTGTTTACGACTTGTATCAAAAAGTAGAACTGGCTAGCAGGATGGAAAGCTAGCAGGTGATTTCCGGATACTGTGTTGTTCTCTGACCAAAACTTGTTGTTTGGTGGAAATGGGTGAGACCTATTTATACAAGTCGCAACAAAACGTACCCTGGTCTCGTAAGAAGTGGAAACGATTGAGTGGTGGAAGAATGGAGTAACGTGTAACCGTCAAACGTTATGCTTCTATGATGAGGGAAGTGAAATCGTGTAACCGTCAGTCATTACGCTTCCATGATGAAGGAAATGAATTGTTTATACCGTTACTTTTACCACCACTAACTGTACCACTTCATGACACTCTATTGTAACGAACACATTGCACGCCGCGTGCTGTAAACCTCCAGACCAATACCCTGATGAGTATCCCCCAGTTTGTGACATGTTTGATGTCTCGAGTGTTTTCGTGGAAAACATGCAGCAGGTTGCTATGTGTGGCAAGTCAAAGTCAAGATACTTTTCCACAAGAGAATAGCATATGATGCTATTAGGCTTGCCTTGGCCGGACGCCTAAAACTTTACACAGGACCGTCAGCTTGGTGTCGAACTTGAATGGCCGAGATTACATCTCATGAGGAAGGGTAGTCGTTGATTATGGCCGCATCTTGTTGTATAACGAAGTGGCGCCATTAGCATAGTATCGCCTGGTGGAGCCATGGCATAACGACATGCTAGTGGAATGCCAGTGGTCGTTGCATAGACACATGCTAGTATCCGTGGCATGGTGGCATGCCAGTGGCCGTGGCATAGCGACATGCTAGTAGTCGTGGAATGGTGGCACGCCAGTGGCCATGGCATAGCGACGTGCTAGTAGCCGTGGCATGGAGGCATGCTAGTAGGTGTGGCATGGTGGCATGCCAGTGGCCGTGGCATAGCGACATGCTAGTAGCCGTGGCATGGTGGAATGCCAGTGGCCGTGGGATAGCGACATGCTAGTAGCCGTGGCATGGGGCATGCTAGTAGCTGTGGCATGGTGGCATGCCAGTGGCCGTGGCAAAGCGACATGCTAGTAGTTACGGCATGGTGGCATGTCAGTGGATGTGGCATGGTGGCATGCTAGTGGTTGTGGCATAGCAGCATGTCAGTGGCATGGACACGTCTGTAGTGTTGTAGCATGTCCAGGGTTAAGATTTGGCTCCGTGACTAAAGTTAAGGCTTGGCGGCATGGCCAAGGTTAGGGCTTGGCGGTATGGCCAAGGATATAGCTTGGTGGCATGGCCAAGGCTAAGGATTCGCGGCGTGGCCAAGGTTAGGGTTTGGAACTGTGGCCGAAATTAGGCGCCATGGCGAAACTGGGATTTGATGCCGTGGCCAAAGTTTAGGGTTTGGATGCATGGTCGCTCAAAAGTTGCCACAATCCTGTTAGTTTGGTGGCGAACTTGGATGGCTGATATTGCATCTCAGGAGGAAAGGTAGTCGCCGATCATGGATACCTTTAATTGGCTATGGCGTCTTTAACTTGTGCTAGCAGTATTGCTGCGTGGCATGGATGGCATGGCTTGTGAATGCCTTTAGCACGGTTGCGCGCGTATCCATAGAAACTGAAATTTTGGCACGTTGGTGTAGGAATCTTGCCTAAATTAGGGTTTAGCTTGTCGAAACCCTAATTAGCCTATATGGCACGTTGCATGGGGTGAGTGGACACGTTTGGCGCGTTTAACATGTGCATCTGGCATCTGTGCCTGGTATGCGCGTTTGGCATGTTTGGCATGCTGCTTGGCATGCTGGTGCATTTTTGGGAAGCCAATTGGCTTTGCGGCCATCTGGCGCGATTTCCTTCTTTTCAACACTGTGGTGAGTTTAAAGTAACCCTACTGGTTAATGTAAGAGGGACGGCCAGGCATGGGCTTGGCTACACTTTTGTGTGAGTGTGGCGGATTTAAAGCGACCTGATTGGTCGATGGGAAGTGGGGCCGGAAAGTTGTGGCCACACTTCCAGTGCGATGTGGAGGATTTAATCTCTTAGTTTGTCTAAGCATAGTTTTTCGACCAATGGGGTCTAGTGTACTGCGCGGGGCGCGAAACCCTAATTTTGCAAATTAGTCGGGTTTACGAGTTTTTTATGAGTTATCACAATAATTGGATGGAGTTTCTATGCTGCCACAAAAATCCTTATCTACAGAATGCAGTGTGCTTTCCTTCTGAGCATTTCGTGTGATGACCTTAACTTTGGTACTTGGAGGTCTATGCTACTCCGCTTCGAATGAACACAAATATGTCATACCACACCGATATTAAGGGTTCTGTCGGGGAACATAGCACGGGAAAGTACTTAGTGAGTCTTGTATTAGCGAGGTGCCGAAATTTACAGAGTGTTTAGGATGGTTGCTGCATTCGCCAGTCTAGATAAATTTCATGTAAATATATTGAATGGCTCAATAAATACGTTGGTGGAGAGGTTAGCACTCACGGCATTGTTTCCTTGCAGAGTGACGTCAAATGCAAGGTTTTACGATTTTAACCCTAAGCTAAAAACCACCATCAACAAAGGTATATCTCCTTCTTCTTCATTGCTTATGGTTAGTGGAGAGTCAGTTAGGAAAATTTTTTCTACAACTTCCCATGGAATTGTGGGACATTTTTTTCCATCTCCTTAACACCTAGCCCACATACTCCTGACATTCTCCAACCCTTGTTGCATGATTTTCATGACATTTTTCAGGAACCCACCCAACTTCCACCTCAGAGAAGTTTGGATCACAAAATTCCTTTACAACCTCTTTCTACACTTGTGAACCAAAGAGCTTATAAATGTCCTTATGTATAAAAGGTTGTAGTTGAGCAATCAGTCAAGGAAGTGCTCCAATATGGAATCATTTAACCTAGTCACGGTCCATTTTCTTCTCAAATTTTGCTGGTTAGAAAGAAAGATGGTTCATGGAGATTTTGTATAGATTATAGGAAGTTAAACAGTATCACTATTAGAGATAAATTTCCAATTCCTATTATTGATGAATTATTGGATGAATTGAAGAGGGCTACAGTTTTTTCAAAGATTGATCTAAGAGCAGGGTATCATCAAATCAGAGTCAGTGACATGGACATTTTCAAGACTGCATTCAGAACTCATCATGGTCATTATGAGTTCAAAGTAATGCCATTTGGCTTTACCAATGCTCCTGCCACCTTTCAAGCATTAATGAATGATATTTTTCAGACATTCTTGAGAAAATTTGTTCTAGTTTTTTTTTTTTTTTGATGATATACTTATTTACAGCCCAAACATGGATGAGCATTTGAAGCACCTCAACATTGTTTTTGGCTTGTTAAGACAATATGAGCTCTTTGCTAACATGTCTAAATGATGCTTTGGACAACCTTCATTGGAATATCTAGGTCACATTATTACAGCTAAAGGGGTTTGTGCAGATCCAAATAAGATTGCTTGCATGCAAAGTCGGCCAGTAGCTAAAACCATCAAAGACTTGAGAGGTTTTCTTGGCCTCACTGGTTACTATAGGACATTTGTGCAAGGTTATAGTTTCATCAGCAAACCTATGAAAAATCATCTTAAGAATGAATCCTTCGTCTGGAAACAAGCTACAACAGATGATTTTGAGCAACTCAAGAAGGCAATGAGCAATACCCCTGTGTTGTCTCTTCCAGACTTCACCAAACCTTTTGTAGTTGAAAGTGATGCTAGTGATCTCTGTGTTGGTGCAGTTCTACTTCAAGAAGGGAAGCCAATAGCTTTTTTCAGCAAACCCTTGGGCCAAAGGGCAGGAGCTCTCTCTACTTATGAAAAAGAACTGTTAGCTATTGTCTTGTCTGTTCAGAGATGGAGACAATATTTACAAGGCACTAAGTTTACTATTAAAACTGATCATCAAAGCCTCAAGTATTTTCTTGAACAAAAGTTAACCACTAAATTTCAACAAAAGTAGTTGATCAAGCTTTTGGGGTTTGATTATGACATCCAATACAAGAAGGGGGCTGACAATGTGGTTGCAGATGCTCTTTCTAGGAGGCCTGCTGAGGGTGTTACTTGTAATTCTATGGCTCTTTCTACACCCACCTGGGTCCATAAATTTTTACAAGCTTTGTGGAGGATACCAAAGCTTCTCAGCTCATATCTCATCTTCTTCTCAGTCCTGATAGTGTACCTAATTATACATATAAAGAAGGCATTCTCAGGTACAAATCAAAACTCTACATTGGCACATGAGGTAATATCAGACACACTCTTTTGGCTTCTCTCCATGCATCTGCCATTGGTGGGAACTCAGGAATCCAAGCTACTTATGTCAAAGCTAGAAGTCACTTTTATTGGAAAGACATGCATAGAGATATAGTTCAGCTGGTCTCTCAATGTGATATTTGTCAGAGGAAAAAAAGTGACCACACCAACCATGTTGGTTTGCTCCAACCCCTTCCTATACCTGAGCATGCTTGGCAATATATTTCTATGGATTTCATAGAGGGCTTGCCTATTAGCAATAGAAAAAATGTCATCTTAGTGATTGTAGATAGGCTCACAAAGTATGCTCATTTCATATCTCTTTCACACCCATATACAGCTGCCTCTGTAGCTCATGTTTTCCTCTCCCGGGTGTTTAAATTGCATGGCTTGCCTTCTTCCATTGTCTCAGATAGAGACAAGGTTTTTACTAGCAACTTCTGGCAGGATTTGTTTAAGGCATTGGGTACTGATCTGAAATTGAGTACAACTTATCATCCCCAGACAGATGGGCAGGCTGAAAGAGTCAATGCTTGTCTGGAAACTTATCTGAGATGCCTCACTGGACATAAGCCAAGCAAATAGAGTGATTAGTTGGCACTAGCTGAGTGGTGGTACAACACTAGTTACCACACTAGTTTAAAGGTCTCTCCCTTCCAAGCACTATATGGGTATGCCCCTCCTCACCTTGTATTTCCTTCTCTGTTACTACTTCAGTTGAAGCAGTGGAGTATTACATGAAGGATAGAGACTCATTACTAGATATCCTCAAGGAGTCTCTACATCAAGCTCAAGAAAAAATGAAGTTTTATGCAGATTAGTCTAGATAGGATAGATCATTTTATGTGGGTGATTTGGTGTATTTAAGTATCCAACTGTACATGCAAGCTTCTCTGTCTCTCAGGAAGAATTTTAACTGTCCTCTAAATTCTATATATGGCCCTTTTCCAGTATTACAGAGAATAGGAAAGGTAGCATACAATTTACAGTTGCCAACTCATGATAGGATCCATCCTGTGTTCCATGCGTCTCATCTAAAGAAGAACATTTGCCTTAGGCATACTCTTTCTCCCACTCTGCCCATTGTGGATCATGCAGGTGAAATCATCATGGTCCCTGAGAAGACTTTGAGCACCAGAACCATTTTGCAGGGTAACAGGTTGGTCAAACAATTGCTTGTTCAATGGACTAATGCATCTCCTTAGAATGCAACATGGGAAGATCTATCCACTGTCAGAGCTCATTATCCAAAGTTTATTCTTGAGTACAAGGATGTTTTTCAGGAGGGGGCAGTGTCACAGTGTGACTGTTAAACTCAGCTGAGGGGTCCGCTTCTAGTAATTCTTATGGGTGCCTTAATTAAATTCTTTTGTTAATTGATTTATTAGTAGTCAGTCAGTCAGATTGCGACACGTGTGTCCAATCTGTTGGGTCTTAGCTGAGTTCGATTATTAGTATTAAATGTGTAAGAAGAGAGTATTATCTCTTCAGTGAAGAAGTCAACAAAAAACCCTGTGAGGCTGAGTTCTTTTTGAGAACCAGAATTGGATCGATTCCTTGTGGATCTGAGATTTATCCTTCCATTTTTTATCAATTTCCCTTTCATTGATTATTAGTTATTGTTAGCTCACAACAGAGTAATAAACTTTTGCGGCGAAATTGGCTCGAAAAGTGGTATTTGCGCTCGTAGGAGAAAATTACTAAAGGCACCCCAAAATATGTTGGAGGAACCCAGACGAAGTGTTGAACGCACCCGGAGAACAACTACTAAAGAGATTCCCACTTTGGATAAGGGGTAACCATGGAAACTACTATTGGCACCGTGGGAATAGTTAAGGGGCACTCATCTTCTTAAATTCAAAACTGAATTTTGGCTGGAAATTGGTTATTTCACGAACATATATAGGGGCTCAAGAATTGGACGTATTTTGACGAGATTCAATCTCGGATTTGTGTTGGGCTGGGCTCAAACTGACCAAACAGGATCCGAACATGTGTTTGGATCGACTAATATTGGCTGAACAATTGGCTTGGAGATAAAACAGGCAGTGTGAAGAGTTACGGGAATTTTGGATTATGGAAATTACATAACAGATATGGAATGGATATATTCTTCATCAGATTTAATTCTATCTTTAGAGTTTCGACGGCAACATAAGACACTAGAGGATTCGAAAAAGAGAAATGTCCGTGACTTGCCGGACGGAGAAAGAAAATTAATTCCGAGATATTTCTTGCCCTAGAAGATTTCTGTGTGCATAAATAAGAGTAGGGTGAAGCCAAAAAGATCTATCGGGAGTTTAGGGTAGTTTTGGAGCACTAAAAATCGATGCAGAGAGATTCTGCAGCAGCAGCAGAAAATAAGGAAGAGGAGTTGCAGATGATACCATAGAAGTATCGTTCTCAAGAACACGAAGAACAGACACACCGAAACTGTCATTTACAAACAGTGTACGCGATAGCAGCTTTGTAACAGTTTGGTTTGAATCTACAACACCTGGATTGTAAAGTGATGTCTGTAACACTATTACAGCGTTGCGAAACTCTGTTTTCATATATTTCTTCAATAAAAACACCTTTTGAGCCATGATTTATTATTTTGAGCGTGTTTTTGATATGAGGATCTAAACCTCAACACTGGGACGACGGAGGAAGCCCTTTTCATCACTGTGGTAATTCTATTAATTCTTTATATGTCTTTTTGCACTAAAATTGAATTGATTTATGATTTCTCTTGAATGGTTGTGATTTCAATTGATGGGTCATGCTTAGCTTGAGTGTTTTGATGTCCCATGCTTTAGATATACAGTCATTACTTTCAGAATCTACCTTGGAAAATAATTAGAGTCAATGAATCTTTATCATATGAGCTATAATTGAGTAGAATTGATTTTGGAACCACATGAGTATGGAAATTGGTGAAATACCAAGTCTCAGTACCTCTCGATATTGTGACAACTTTTTGTGTATATATTTTCTTTGTTTTTAGTGTTTTCTTAAATCAAACCTTTACAAGACCGAGTTGAACGAACCTTTACAACTACTTTCTACAACAACATAAAAACCACATCACAAGATATCATTCAACAATTTTAGCGAACAACGTAAGAACACTAATTCAAACCATCACAAGATATCAACATCAAAGAAATCATTACATGTATAAACATTCAACGAATCCAGGATATTTTACCTTGCGGATTGCTTTAAAAGTATCAGAGAGTCATTTGAAGGAAGGGTCGAAGCAAAAAAAAAGGTAATACAGGTTCAAATTAATTGAAATCATTACCGATCCTAAAAATTCTAAATCAAACGAATGTGAACTAAAAATATATATGTCGTCGTTTACCTTTGATTTTGAATCTTCATCTTTTGTTGTTGAAAATGATAGTAAATCGGTTTAAAAAATCGATTTGTAAACCCTAGATTTTCGGGGTTTCAAAAAACTGATTTTCTCTATAAAATTGATCTGGTTGATGTTCTTACACAATCACAAACTCAATTCTAGGTTTGATTTCTCACGATTTTCATTACTTTTTCTGGATCTGGTTTGTTCTTTTTGTATGAAAGTATCGTTGCGGAGAGAGGTAGAAACGACAGACATGAAATTGAAAAGTTGCCGAATTAGCATCAACAAGTAAAGTTTGGGTTTGAGATGTTTTCTTGGTGGTTGTGGTGGTGGTGGCTGCGATAGAGATGGTGGTGATGGTTGCAGTGATGGAGTTGGTGGTGGTGGGTTCGGTTGATTTTCGTTCAGGTGATGCTTTATTATAAATGAGGAAGAATGCAAAGAATAAGATATAAAGGTTAAATAAGGTAATAGGAAGATTATATTTCTGTTGAGAATTTTAATTATCTCATCAGGGGTATTTGTGAAGTCCCGTCAAAACTAGGGTTATTTATACAATTACCACAAAATACTATGACATTGTATAACAATAATTGAGAACAACTGTTTTCTTATTGTTATGGCTACGAATATTCAACAAAAATGATGCCGAGTTGAACACGTTCAGAATCACTAGAGTACTTGGAATGGCGAAAAATTCAAGGAATGTTGAAGAACCAAGGAAATCAAGCATGTTGGATGAGAAGCTACAAAGTCTATTTATTTTGTAATCCACATGCATTTATAGTTTTGTCACTAAAATTGACAAAGGGGGAAATTGTTAGAGCATTGCTTGGTCGAACTCACAAGCGTTTCTATCTCAAGCTTGTTTGTCAAGTGTAAGTGATCAAAACTATAAGTCTAGATTTCTAGTGTACTTATAGTTATGTCTCGGATTAGGATAGAATGTATAGTTGAGCTTTAGAATTCACGGCGTTCATCGATTGAATACGGAGATCTACTGAGGAGAGCTTGGAGGAACTTCATCAACAAAAGGTATGTGGAGACCAAAACTTATCTATCACTCAGAATTTATTCTATTCTATCTCCTATTGAGACTAAATCGTATATCTATATTGACTTTTACATTATACACATTTGATTTTCGAGATGAGTTTAATTCAGTTATCTATTACTCGAAATATGTTTTGGAAGATTTTTGCTTTAGCTATGTTCATCATTATTCTTGACGAGTTTAGTTGGAAACAATTTATTTGTTGGAAACTAAATAATAAGTCAAAAAATGATCATGTGAAAATTGCCTTGAAACATCTTACATGATTTGTGTGAGACAGTCATTTGATGTCGACCCAGAATATTTCGTATTGATCATTCAATCATTTTAAAATTACTATAAGCTAATAGTTTCTGCCAGACAACTATTTTCGTCTTCTAAGGATGTTTCAATGATTGAAATGGGAGTTTTGAAAAATTATCCTTTGTTTGGATACATCACAGTATGCAAACTGTTGTGGTATGATTCAGGTCTGGAAACCAAGTTTGCGTACCAGTATGCGAACGGTTTTAACTGTTAAAGTCCAGGAACCAAGTGTGCATACCAGTATGCGGATGGTTCTACCTAAGTTACGGTCTGGGACGGCAGTATGCATACCGGTTTGCAAACTGCTGGACAAGACCAAAGTCCGGAACTTAAGTTTGCGTACCCGTTTGCAAACTAAGTGGTTAAAATTCTAAAATCGGTTTAGTATGATTTCATACTCATGAACAAATACATTTATAAATTAAGGAATCCAATCTTTGTAAACCGTGGTTTAATGTTCATGAATTGATTCTTGAATAAGTACTTTGCAAAATCATGAATCAAATCCGATTTTGCTTCAATTGCGTCTTGTATACTTCTATGAGAATATAAACAATTGAACAACTCTATGAGTAATACAATTAGATTCATTTGATTATCTTTCATATTTGATTGATCATCATATTTGATCTAGAAGTGTTAGATGAATGTGGTTAATACAAAAGTGTTCATATGGCTAACTTCGGTTAGCTATTATTGAGCCAACTCAATACACACGTTAGGTACGATTACCCATATCTAAATGAAGGTATTGTGTAACAAGCTAACACCATCTAAAAGTAGAGAGATATTGCTTTGGTTTTAAGCAAAATTATCTTGAATCTTAAATCAGGGTTTCATCTAACAGTGGAAAGATATTGCTTTTGTTTCAAAGCTATCAAACCCTGATTTGAAGACTATATAAGGGAGAACTCTAGCAACTGGAAAACCTAATCCCCAAACCTTCTGTGTGATACTAGTTGCGACTAGAGTCGATTCTCCTTTAACCTAGGTTTTTCCTAAAACCATGATAGGTTAACGATTTAAAGACTTCATTGGGATTCTGAAGCCAGACCCCAACTATTTTCACTGTAGTTGCATGTTCTGATCTTACTTTGTTTATCGTATTGAGTACTATCTTATCTAAGATTTGCTCAAGATTTATCTCCGATAGGTAATATATAAAAAGAAATCACAAAGCTCTTCGTCTCATTCTTTGTGATTCCACGGTAACTTGTTCTACTACCATATAGTTAAGTTATTGTGAGGTGAATGATATTTCTAGGCTGTTCTTTGGGAATATAAGACCGTATTATCAATTGGTTCCTATTCACCTTGATTTATCAAAAGATTGAACAAAAAATTCGTAGGTGCTTCTGTGGGACACAAATTTATCTATTAGACTGCGGGGGGCATATTTGTTTATAAAATCTTCGATTTTGGGTCGTATCAACACTTAGTTGTGGGTGAGATCAGCTAAGGGAATCAAGTGCGTAGAGTCCTGTTGGGATTCATATGGTAAGGAACGCGACTGTACCTTAATCGGTGTGAGACTTGGTTAGGGCACAACTACATTCTAGTTCGAAGTTAACATGTAGTAGGCTAGTATCTGTAGCGGCTTAATACAATATGGTGTTCAAATATGGACTAGGTCCCTGGTTTTTCTGCATTTGAGGTTTCCTCGTTAACAAAATTTCTGGTGTTTGTGTGTTGATGGTGGTTTTTAGCTTAGGGTTAAAATCGTAAAACCTTAGTCAAACAGTGACGTCACACTTGATTAATAATGTCGCCACTAGCACATTTATTGAAACATTAAACATGTCTGCATAAAATTACTGGGGTACCTTTTTTATGTATATGCCATGCACCACGGCAAGGCCCTCGGTACTGATTGGAATCATCTCTACACATGCCAACCGCGCATGCTAGCCAAACGTGCCAATGGCATGCTTTCCAGCCACATCTCCGCGCCAAAGCATGCCGACCATGCCAGCCATACCACCGTGCCAATAACCTTTCGTTCCAGCCACATCTCCGCGCCAAAGGCATGCCAACCATGCCAGTCGCACAACTGTGCCAATGGAATGTCATGCCAGCCACATCTCTGCGCCCAAAGGCATGTCGACCATGCCAGCCGCACCACCGTGCCAATGACATGCCATGCTAGCCACATATTCGCGCCAAAGGCATGCCGACCATGCCAGCCGCACCACCGTGCCAATGGCATGCCATGCTAGCCACATCTTCGCGCCCAAAGGCATGCCGAGCATACCAGCCGCACCACCGTGCCAATGGCATGCCATTCCAGCCACATCTCTGCGCCAAAGACATGCCGACCATGCTAGCCG